>NW_027441627.1:0-62843 GCF_964195595.1 Calonectris borealis
ATATTTTGGGCGGTCGCGGTCGCGTTGCCCCTGGCAACGGCAAACTTCCCAAAACAGCCCAAAACCGCCCAAAACGGAGCCGTGGAAGGGGGGAGGGGGGGACACCCGTCTCACCCCCCCACGGCACCGCCACGGCCGGGGGACACGCGTGGGCGCCCCCCCCGTGTCCTCTCCATGTCCCCTGATGTCACCGGTGTCCCACCCGTGTCCCCTCCATGTCCCCCCCCATGTCCCCCATGTCCCACCCGTGTCCCCCGATGTCACCCGCGTCCCACCCGTGTCCCCTCCATGTCCCCCCCGTGTCCCATTCGTGTCCCCCCGTGTCACCCGTGTCCCCACTCGTGTCCCCTTCGTGTCCCACCCGTGTCCCCCGATGTCACCCGCGTCCCACCCGTGTCCCCTCCATGTCCCCCCCGTGTCCCATTCGTGTCCCCCCGTGTCACCCGTGTCCCACTCGTGTCCCTTCGTGTCCCAGCCGTGTCCCACCCCTGTCCCCCGATGTCACCCGCGTCGCACCCGTGTCCCCTCATGTCCCCCGTGTCTCCCCCTTGTCGCCCCCACGGCCACACCCCAGGGTCCCCCCCACCCCACGCTGCTCTCGGGGATCCCCTGACGTCACCCCCGCGACCACCGCACGTCACTCGCCCGGCCACGCCCACTCCCCTGCCCCGACCCCGCCCCGGCAGACACCGCCCGGACAGACCCGAGGCGGGACCGGCCCGTCGGAGACACCCGAACCCACCCGGAGAGACCCGAACCCGCCCGAAGGGACCCGAACCGGGAGGGATCCGAACTCGCCCGAAGGGACCCGAACCCGCCCGGAAGGACCCGAACCGGGAGGGACCCGCACTCCGGAGAGACCCGAACCGGGAGGGACCCGCACTCCGGAGAGACCCGAACCGGGAGGGACCCGAACCCGCCCGAGGGAACCCGAACCCGGAGACACCCGAACTCCGGAGAGACCCGAACGCGCCCGAAGGGACCCGAACCCGGAGACACCCGAACTCCGGAGAGACCCGAACCCGCCCAAAGGGACCCGAACCCGGAGGGACCCGAACTCCGGAGAGACCCGAACCCGTCCGAAGGGACCCGAACCCCGAGGGACCGGAACCCTCCCGGAGGGACCCGAACCCGGAGACACCCGAACTCCGGAGAGACCCGAACCCGCCCGAGGGGACCCGAACCCGCCCGGAAGGACCCGAATCCGCTCGGGTGAGTGCCGGGACCGACCCGGGGGCACCGGGGGGCACCGCGGGGCACCGGGGTCCTCGGCGGGGGGGGGGGGGGAGGTGGGGCGTCCTGGAGACCCGGGGTGCCCCCCCCCTTCCCCGGATGCCTGGGCCCCCCCTCCCCCCCCCAGGATGCAGCCAGCGCCCGGGTGGGGCGGGGCGACCCCCCCCTCCAGGGTGGGGGCGGGGAAGGAGATTCTCCAGGGCCTTATATGGGCATAGCCCTTGCACACCCGCCCCGCCCTTGCACGCCCCTTGCACGCCCGCCCCGCCCTTGCACACCTGCCACGCCCTTGCACGCCCACCCCACCCTCGCAGGCCCCTTGCACGCCCGCCCCGCCCTTGCACGCCCACCCCACCCTCGCACGCCCCTTGCACGCCCACCCCGCCCTTGCACGCCCACCCCACCCTTGCACGCCCACCCCACCCTCGCATGCCCCTTGCACGCCCGCCCCACCCTTGCACACCCGCCCCGCCCTTGCACGCCCCTTGCACACCCGCCCCGCCCTTGCACGCCCACCCCGGCCTTGCACGCCCCTTGCACACCCGCCCCGCCCTTGCACACCCACCCCGCCCTTGCACGCCCACCCCACCCTCGCAGGCCCCTTGCACACCCGCCCCGCCCTTGCACGCCCACCCCACCCTCGCAGGCCCCTTGCACGCCCGCCCCGCCCTTGCACGCCCCTTGCACACCCGCCCCGCCCTTGCACGCCCCTTGCACGCCCACCCCGGCCTTGCACGCCCCTTGCACACCCGCCCCGCCCTTGCACACCCACCCCACCCTTGCACGCCCACCCCACCCTCGCAGGCCCCTTGCACGCCCGCCCCGCCCTTGCACGCCCACCCCACCCTCGCACGCCCCTTGTACACCCGCCCCGCCCTTGCACGCCCCTTGCACACCCGCCCCGCCCTTGCACGCCCCTTGCACGCCCACCCCGGCCTTGCACGCCCCTTGCACACCCGCCCCTCCTTGCACACCCGCCCCGCCCTTGCACACCCCTTACACGCCCCTCACGCACCCGCCCCACCCTCGCCCACCCCTTAGACACCCCTTGCACACCCGCCCCGCCCTTACACGCCCCTCCCCCCCCCACCCCGCCCCTCACCCCCCCCAGGTGCCCATCCACACCCTCCCGCCCCCTCCTCCCCACCCCCTCCCCCCTTCCCCCCCGGCCACTGAACTCTCCCCCTCCCCAGCCCCCCGATGCCCCACCGTGCCCCCCCATACCCCTCCCCCCTCCCCCCCATCTCCCCCTCCCCCCCCACCCCTCCCCCACTGGCCCCCTCTCTCTCCACCCAGCCCCCCCCGATGCCCCCGCCATGCCACCCCCTCCCCCCCACTGACCCCCTCTCTCTCCCCCCAGCCCCCCCAATATCCCCCCACCCCTCCCGCCCACTGACCCCCCTCCCCCCACTGACCCTCACTCCTCCCCCCCACTGACCCCCCTCCCCCCACCCCTCCCCCACTGACCCCCATCCCTCCTCCCCACTGACCCCCCCTCCCTCCACCCCTCCCCCCACTGACCCCCCTCCCCCAGCCCCTCCCCCGATGCCCCCCCTCCCCCCACCCCTCCCCCTCACTGACCCCCCCTCCCCCAGCCCCTCCCCCGATGCCCCCCCTCCCCCCACCCCTCCCCCCACTGACCCCCCTCTCTCTCCCCCCAGCCCCTCCCCCCCGATGCCACCGCCGTGCCGCCCCCCGTCCCCGCTGCGCCTGGCCCAGGCCCCCCCCCCCCGACCCCCCTCCCCCACCCCTCCCCCCACCCCTCCCCCCCCACTGACCCCCTCTCTCTCCCCCCAGCCCCTCCCCCCCGATGCCCCCCCTCCCCCCAGCCCCCCCCTCCTCCCACCCCTCCCCCCCACTGACCCCCCCTCTCTCTCCCCCCAGCCCCTCCCCCCCGATGCCCCCGCCGTGCCGCCCCCCGTCCCCGCTGCGCCTGGCCCAGGCCCCCCCCCCGACCCCCCCTCCCCCCCCTTCCCCCACCCCTCCCCCCCCACTGACCCCCTCTCTCTCCCCCCAGCCCCTCCCCCCGATGCCCCCCCTCCCCCCACCCCTCCCCCCACTGACCCCCTCTCTCTCCCCCCAGCCCCCCCAATATCCCCCACCCCTCCCCCCCACTGACCCCCCCTCTTCCCCCAGCCCCCCCTCCCCCCCCTCCCCCACCCCTCCCCCCCACTGACCCCCCTCTCTCTCCCCCAGCCCCTCCCCCCCCGATGCCCCCCCTCCCCCCAGCCCCCCCTCCCCCCACCCCTCCCCCCCACTGACCCCCCTCCCCCACCCCTCCCCCCACCCCTCCCCCCCACTGACCCCCCCCCCCTCCCCCAGCCCCTCCCCCCCGATGCCCCCGCCGTGCCGCCCCCCGTCCCCGCTGCGCCTGGCCCAGGCCCCCCCCCCCCTCCCCCCCTCCCCCCACCCTCCCCCCCACTGACCCCCCCTCTCTCTCCCCCCAGCCCCTCCCCCCCGATGCCCCCGCCGTGCCGCCCCCCGTCCCCGCTGCGCCTGGCCCAGGCCTTCACCTCGGGCCCTGGCCCTCAGCACGGCGGCGGCCGCCGGTTCCTGGTTACCGGGCGAAGGCGACGGGTGCCTGGCGGCCTGGGGCCTCTCCTTCGGCCTCACCCTCCTCCTCCTCGCCGCCCAAACCTTCGCCCCTTCCCCGTTACGCCGCGACCTCCCCCTCCTCCACGCCACCGCCGCCGCCATGGCCTGCGCCGCCGCCGCCGTCGTTTGGCCCTTGGGTCACCTGCGAGGGGACGGGGAGGGGAGGGGACGAAGCCTCGCGCCCTGCGCGTGGCGGCCGCCGTCGCCTCCTGCGCCGCCGCCATCTTTTACGCCGCCGAAGTGACGCGGGATCGAGCCAAAGCGGGAGAAACGGCCCCGTATTTAACCACCCCTCGGGGTTGTTAAAAATCGTCGAGACCTCCTCGCCCTCCTCCTCCTCGGCTTAGCGGCGGAACAAGGAGCAGGATCCGGCCCCCCGCTTGGCGCTGGTGTTTGGGGATTTATTGCGTCGCCTTCGTTTTGGGGGTGACGGTGATCGGGGGGTGTTTAGGAGGGTGGGGGTGGTGCGGGTGGGGAGGGAACCCCTCAGCACCCGTCGGCTTTTAGGGGTTTACGCGGCGGCGGGGGTGGCGGCGTACGGAGCCGTCGTCGTTCTTTGGCCCCTTTACGGATTTCGGGAAGAAATGGGGGGGGAAGGGCGAAGGCCGAGCCATTGCGACCCATCCTGCCCCTGGGATCGGCGGGTGCTGGTGGCGGTGCTCAGCGCCTTGGGGTTGGTGGCCTACGGGGTGGATTTGGCGCAGACGGGGAGGTTGGTGGTGTTGAGGGGGTGAGGGGCAGGATCGGGCCCCCAGGGGGTCCTGGGTTCCTCTTCAGGGCAGGATCCGGGCCCTTAGGGGGGTCCTGAGGCCCCCCCCGGGGCAGGATCGGGCCCCCAGAGGGTCCTGGGTCCACCCCAGGGCAGGATCGGGCCCTTAGGGGGTCCTGGGGTGGGATCGGGACCCTAAGGGGGGTCCTGGGCCCATCCCAGGGCAGGATCGGGCCCCTAAGGGGGTCCTGAGCCACCCCCCCGGGGCAGGATCGTGCCCCCAGGGGGTCCTGGGCCCACCTCCGGGGCAGGATCGGGCCCTTAGGGGGTCCTGAGGCCTCCCTGGGGTGGGATCGGGACCCTAAGGGGGGTCCTGGGTCCCCCCCAGGGCAGGATCGGGCCCCTAAGGGGGTCCTGAGCCACCCCCCTGGGGCAGGATCGGGCCCCCAGAGGGTCCTGGGTCCCCCCATGGCAGGATCGGGCCCCGAGGGGGGTCCTGGGCCCACCCCCGGGGCGGGATCGGGCCCTTAGGGGGGTCCTGGGGTGGGATCAGGACCCTAAGGGGGTCCTGGGTCCACCCCAGGGCAGGATCGGGCCCCCAGGGGGTCCTGGGTCCCGCCCCGGGGCAGGATCGGGCCCTTAGGGGGGTCCTGAGCCCCCCCCCGGGGCGGGATCGGGCCCTTAGGGGGGTCCTGGGGTGGGATCGGGACCCTAGGGGGGTCCTGGGTCCCCCCTAGGACAGGATCGGGCCCTTAGGGGGGTCCTGGGGTGGGATCGGGACCCTAAGGGGGGTCCTGGGTCCCCCCCAGGGCAGGATCGGGCCCTTAGGGGGGTCCTGGGGTGGGATCGGGACCCTAAGGGGGGTCCTGGGTCCACCCCAGGGCAGGATCGGGCCCTTTCGGGGCGGGGAAGCACCGAGGCCTTAAGGGGGGGAGGGGGGCGCCTTAAATTGGGGGGGGGGGGGCTGTGATGTCATTAAAGGGACGTTTCTGCTTCTTAAAGGAGCCGCTGCCTGTCTGTCGGGGGGGGGGGACACGGGGGGGCGTGGGGGGGGGGACACGGGTGGGGGGGGACATGGGGGGCACGGGAGTCAAGGGGACGCGGGGGCGGACACGGGAGGACACGGGGGGACGTGGGGGGGACACGAGGTGACACGGGGGGACACAGAGGGGACACGGGGGGGACACGAGGTGACACGGGGCGACGTGGGGGGGACACGGGGGGACGTGGGGGGGACACGAGGGGGACACGAGGTGACACGGGAGGGACACAAGGGGACGTGGGGGGACACGGGGGGGGGCACCGAGGGGACACGAGAGGACGTGGATGTCACGGGGACACGGGGGGGACACGAGGGGGACACGAGGTGACACAGGGGGGACACGGGGGGGACACGAGGGGGACACAAGGTGACACGGGGGGGACACAGGGGGGACACAAGGGGACGTGGGTGTCACAGGGACACGTGGGGGGACACGGGGGGGACACGAGGTGACACGGAAGGGACACAAGGGGACGTGGGGGGACACGGGGGGGACACGAGGTGACACGGGAGGGACACGTGGGGGGACACGGGGGGGGGCACCGAGGGGACACGAGAGGACGTGGATGTCACAGGGACACGGGGGGACACAGAGGGGACACGAGGGGGACACGAGGTGACACGGGGGGGACACGGGGGGGACACGAGGTGACACGGGGGGGACACGGGGGGGACACGGGGGACACAAGGGGACGGGGGTGTCACAGGGACACGTGGGGGGACACGGGGGGACATGGGGGGACACGGAGGGGGACACGAGGGGACACGGAGGGGACATTAAGGGACACGAGGGCGCTGGACACGTGTAGGGGGGGTGCCCCCTCCGTGGGGGCGGGGCTCACTGGGCGGAGCCACAGCGGTGGGCGTGGCCTCGCCCATCCCGGGCCACGCCCCCAGCGCTCGTCCTGGCTATGGGGGGTGGGGGGAGGATGCGCCCTCCCCCCCATGCCCCGACGCCTGGGTCCCTTCCCCCCTCCCCCACCCCCGGGGGGGTCCCCCCCCCGGGGGTGGGGGAGGGGGGAAGGGACCCAGGCGTCCAGCCCTGCCCCCTCCGCCCCCCCGCCCCCATTTCGGCGGATCTGGGTCTGGGCCCCCCCCCGGGACCCGTCCCCCTTTTCCCGGACTCCTGGGTCCCCTCCCCCACCTCCCCTAGGGTGGGGGTGGGGCTGCCCCGGACGCCTGGGTCCCTTCTGCTACCCCTCCCCCACCCCCACGGGACCCCCCTTCCCCCCCCCCCGCATCCTGCGGACCCCCCCTCCCCCCCCCCAGCGACGCGCCTCCTTTAAGCCAAACCCCGCCTCCCTCCACAAGACCACGCCCCCTCCACAAAGACCGCGCCCCTCTGCAGAAGACCACGCCCCCCTCCAGATGACCACGCCCCCCTGCTCAAGCCACACCCTCCCCACCCCTTTTTCCACAGCCGCAGGGCTGGGGGGTGCCCCCTCCGGTCCCGCCCCCTCTTTGGCTCCGCCCACCCACTCACGCCCACCTCCCTGGCCACGCCCCCTCGCCGACCACGCCCTGCCCCTCCCTCCCGGCTGCTGCGGGGCCGCGGGCCGGGCTGTCCGTCTGTCCGGCGGCTGCAGGTCGGTCCCCCCCCACCCCCCCCCTCCCCACCCCGCGTGGGTCCGTCTGTCCCACCTCCCCCCACCCCCTCCGTCCGTCTGTCCGACCCCTCACCCGGCCGTGGGTCCCTCCGTCCGCCCACGGCGCCGTCCGTGGGTCTGTCCGTGCCTGGAGCTGCCTGTCCGTGGGTCCGTCCGTGGGTCTGTCCGTGCCTGGAGCTGCCTGTCCGTGGGTCCGTCCGTGGGTCTGTCCGTGGGGCCTGGAGCTCTCTGTCCGTGGGTCCGTCCGTGGGTCTGTCTGTGGGTCTGTCCATGCCTGGAGCTGCCTGTCCGTGGGTCCGTCCGTGGGTCCATCCGTGGGTTTGTCCGTGGGTCTGTCTGTGGGTCTGTCCGTGGGTCCATCCGTGGGTCTGTCCATGCCTGGAGCTGTGTGTCCGTGGGTCCGTCTGTGGGTCCGTCCGTGGGCACGTCCGTGGTCTGTCTGTGGTTCTGTCCGTGCCTGGAGCTGCGTGTCCGTGGGTCTGTCTGTGGGTCTGTCCGTGGGTCCGTCCGTGGGCGAGTGGGTGGGTGGGAGCAGCCCTGGCTGGCGGCGGCCATGAGTCACCCACCGGGGGCGGCTCCGTGGGTCCGTCCGTGGGTCCGTCCGTGTGTCTGTGGGTCCGTCCGTGGGTCTGTGGGTCCGTCCGTGGGTCTGTGGGTCCATCTGTGCGCACGCACGCGTGTCTGTGGGTCCGTCCGTGGGTCTGTGGGTCTGTCTGTGTGTCCGTGGGTCCTTCCACACATCCGTGGGTCTGCCCGTGGGTCCATCCATGTGTCTGTGGGTCCATCCACTTGTCCGTGGGTCTGTCTGTGGGTCCATCCACACG
Source organism: Calonectris borealis (assembly GCF_964195595.1). Taxonomy (NCBI): domain Eukaryota; kingdom Metazoa; phylum Chordata; class Aves; order Procellariiformes; family Procellariidae; genus Calonectris; species Calonectris borealis. The sequence continues at coordinate 8,011 of NW_027441627.1, forward strand.
TCTGTGGGTCCATCTACGCATCCATAGGTCCATCCCGGTGTCCGTGGGTCCATCCACGTGTCTGTGGGTCTGTCCGTGGGTCCATCCACGCTTCCGTGGGTCTGTCCGTGGGTCCATCCATGTGTCTGTGGGTCCATCCACGTGTCCGTGCGTCTGTCCGTGGGTCCATCTACGCATTCATGGGTCCATCGACATGCCCGTGGGTCCATCCACACGTCTGTGGGTCTGTCCGTGGGTCCGTCCACGCGTCTGTGGGTCCGTCCACGCATCCATAGGTCCATCCCCGTGTCCGTGGGTCCATCCACGCGTCCGTGGGTCCTTCCGTGGGTCCCTCCACGCCTCTGCGGCCGCACCCACCGGTGCTCTCCCACCCACCGCCGCCCCTCTCTGCCCCCGCAGCCCCGTCCGTGGGTCCGTCCGTGGGTCCGTCCGTGGGTCGGATGGCGCTGGCGGGGCCGGAGGGGGAGCGTGGGGCGGGGCGGCCGCTCTTCTGCCGCCGTGGGGCCCTGCGGCACAAGGTGGTGCACGAGGTGAAGAGCCACCGCTTCACCGCCCGCTTCTTCAAGCAGCCGACCTTCTGCAGCCACTGCACCGACTTCATCTGGTGAGGACCCCCCCGGGCGGGACCCCCCCCCAGCACCCACCCACCCAGGCGGCCGGGTCACACAGCACCCGTCGACCCCCCGTGTCCGGGTGGCGTGGACCTCAGGGACCCGTGGACCCAGGTGTCAGGGTCATGCAGACCCCATAGACCCAGGTGTCCCAGGGCAAGTAGACCCCAGGGACCCCAGCGACAAGTTCAAGTGGACCCCAGGGACCCCTGGACCCCCGTGTCCAGGTCATGCAGACCCTAGGGACCCCAGTGTCAAGTTCAAGTGGACCCCAGGACCCCCGTGTCCAGGTCAAGTAGACCCCACGGACCCCTGTGTCCAGACCATGCAGACCCCAGGGACCCCAGTGTCAAGTTCAAGTGGACCCCAGGACCCCCGTGTCCAGGTCAAGTAGACCCCACGGACCCCTGTGTCCAGACCATGCAGACCCCAGGGACCCCAGTGTCAAGTTCAAGTGGGCCCCAGGGACCCCAGGATGGACCCCAGGGACCCGTGGACCCAGGTGTCCAGGTCAAGTAGACCCCAGGGACCCCAGTGTCAAGTTCAAGTGGGCCCCAGGGACCCCAGGATGGACCCCAGAGACCTCTGGACCCAGGTGTCAAGGTCAAGTAGACCCCACGGACCCCTGTGTCCAGGTCATGCAGACCCCAGGGACCCCAGCGTCAAGTTCAAGTGGATCCCAGGACCCCCGTGTCCAGGTCATGCAGACCTCAGGGACACAAGTGTCAAGTTCAAGTGGACCCCAGGGACCCCAGGGTGGACCCCAGGGACCCGTGGACCCAGGTGTCAGGGTCATGCAGACTCCATGGACACCAGTGTCAAGTTCAAGTGGACCCTATGGATCCCTGGACCCAGGTGTCAAGGTCAAGTGGACCCCAGGGACCCATGGACCCAGGTGTCAGGGTCAAGTAGACCCCACGGACCCCCGTGTCCAGGTCAAGTAGACCCCATGGACCCCAGTGTCAAGGTCAAGTGGACCCCAGGGACCCATGGACCCAGGTGTCAGGGTCAAGTAGACCCCACGGACCCCCGTGTCCAGGTCAAGTAGACCCCATGGACCCCAGTGTCAAGGTCAAGTGGACCCCATGGACCCATGGACCCAGGCGTCAGGGTCATGCAGACCCCATAGACCTAGGACTCCAGGTCAAGTAGACCCCGTGGACCCCAGTGTCAAGGTCAAGTGGACCCTATGGACCCTATGGACCAATGGACCCAGGCGTCCAGGTCAAGTGGACCCCATGGACGCCAATGTCAAGTTCAAGTGGACCCTATGGACCCACGCACCCAGGCGTCCGGGTCAGGTGGACCTCAGGGACCCGGGTGTCAAGGTCAAGTAGACCCCACGGACCCCAGTGTCCAGGTCAAGTGGACCCCAGGGACCCCAGCGTCAAGTTCAAGTGGACCCCAGGGACCTCCTGGACCCAGGTCTCTGGGTGGACCCCAGGGACCCCAGCGTCCGGGTCATGCAGCACCCATGGACCCAGGGGTCCGGGCACCCGCTGAGGCCGGGGCCGCTCGTGACACCTGGGGGGCTGACGGCGTCGCTCTCCTCCCCAGGGGCATCGGGAAGCAGGGGCTGCAGTGCATGGGTGAGCCCCCCACCCCCACCCTGGCACCCATGGGACCCCCCAGCACCCATGGGCGACCCCAGGGACCCCCCAGCACCCCAGAACCTCCCAGCACCCATGGGAGACCCCAGGGACCCCCCCCAGCACCCCAGGGACCCCCCAGCACCCATGGGTCACCCCAGGGACCCCCCAGCACCCCAGGGACCCCCCAGCACCCATGGGTCACCCCAGGGACCCCCCAGCACCCCAGGGACCCCCCAGCACCCATGGGTCACCCCAGGGACCACCCCAGCACCCCAGGGTGACCCCAGGGACCCCCTAGATCCCCCCCCCTGCACCCATGGGACCCCTCCCAGGGACCCCCCCCTGCACCTCAGGGACCCCCCAGCACCCATTGGGGCTCCCAGGGACCCCCTAGATCCCCCCCTGCACCCATTGAATCCCCCACAGGGACCCCCAGCACCTCATGGACCCCTCGGCACCCATGGGATCCCCCTGAAACTCCCAGGGACCCCCCAGCACCCATGGGGCACCCCCAAGATCCCTCCTGGCACCCATAGGACCTGCTGGGACCCCCCCCCAGCACCCATGGGTCCCCTCCGGAGACCCCCAGAGTCCCCCCTCAGACCCCCCTTAGCACCCATAAGACCCCCCTGGGACCACCCCCAGCACCCATGGGACCCCCCCAGGGAACCCCCTGGCTCCCCTAACCCCTCCCCCCCAGCACCCATAGGACCCCCTCTTAGCCCCCCCCCCCCGGAATTGGGTCCCCCGAGCATCGGGGGGGGTCCTGGAATGAAGGGGGGGGGCATGTGGGCGTGGCCTGAGTGATGATTGACAGGCGGGGGGGCAGCGGTTGCCAGGCGAGAGTTGCCTGGCAGCGATGGCCGTTGCTAGGCAACAGGCAGGGGGATTTTGGGGGGTCCCGTGGGGAGGGATGGGGGGGGTCGAGGGGATTTTGAGGGGTCCTAGGAGGGATTTGGGGGTCTCGGGGGGGGTATTTGGGGTCCCCAGGACATAGTTGGGGTCTCGGGAGGGGATTTTGGGGTCCCTGGGGGGGTATTTGGGGGTCCCGAAGGGGTATTTGGGGGTCCCTGGGGGGATTTTGGGGTCTCTGGGGGCATATTTGGGGTCCCCAGGGCATATTTGGGGTCTCGGGGGGGGATTTGGGGGCCCTGGGGGGATTTTTGGGGGTTCTTAGGGGGGCTATTTGGGGGTCTTGAGGGGGGATTTGGGGGTCCGGGGGGGATTTTGGGGTCCCCAGGACACAGTTGGGGTCTCGGAGGGGGGGATTTGGGGTCCCTGGGGGGACTTTGGGGTCTAGGGGGTGTTTGGGGGGGTCCTGGGGGGATTTGGGGTCTGGGTTTTTTTTGGGGGGGGGGCTGGGGGTGTTTGGGGTTTGGGGCGGGGATTTGGGGGGGCCTTGGGGGTATTTGGGGTCTGGGTTTTTTTGGGGGGGGGATCCTGGGGGTGTTTGGGGGGGTCCTGGGAGTATTTGGGGTCTGGGAGGTGTTTGGGTGGGACCTGGGGGTGTTTGGGGTCTGGGGGGATTTCGGGGGGGGTCCTGGGGATATTTGGGGGGGTTCCTGAGGGGATTTGGGGTCTGGGGGGGTCCTGGGGTTATTTGGGGTCTGGGGGGTGTTTGGGGGGGGTCCTGGGGGTGTTTGGGGGGGTCTTGGGGGTATTTGGGATCTGGGTTTTTTTTGGGGGGGGGGGTTCCTGGGGGGATTTGGGGTCTGGTTTTTTTTGGGGGGGGGGGTGTTCCTGGGGGGATTTGGGGTCTGGGGGGGTCTGGGGGGGTCCTGGTTTTTTTGGGGGGGTCGGGGGGGGGGTCTGTGCCCCCTGACCCCCCCCCAGTTTGCAGCTTCGTGGTGCACAAGCGCTGCCATGAGTTCGTCACCTTCGAGTGTCCGGGGGCCGGGAAGGGGCCACAGACGGACGTGAGTGTCCCGGGGGGGGGTCCCCGACACCCGGGTCCGTGGGTGGGGGGTCCCGGACCCCTGGGTCCATGGGTGGGGGTCCTCAACACCTGGGTCCGTGGGTGGGGGGTCCCCGACGCCTGGGTCCGTGGGTGGGGGGTCCCGAACCCCCCGGGTCCGTGGGTGGGGGTCGCAGACACCCAGGTCCGTGGGTAGGGAGGGTCCCTGACACCCAGGTCCGTGGGTGGGGGGTCCCGGATGCCTGGTCCCCTTTGGGGGGGGGTCCCTAGCACCTGGGTCCATGGGTGGGTGGGGGGTCCCCCCAATGCCCAGGTCCATGGGTGGGGGGGTCCCCGACACCCGGGTCCGTGGGTAGGGGGGGTCCCTGACACCCGGGTCCGTGGGTGGGGGGTCCTGGATGTCTGGCTCCATGGGTGGGGGGGGTCCCCAACACCCGGGTCCATGGGTGGGGGGTCCCGGATGCCTGACTCCATGGGTGGGGGGGTTCCCCAACCCCTGGCTCCCTGATTGGGGGGGGGTGGGGGGGGGGGTTCCCAGATACCTGGATCCACGGGTGGGGGAGGGGTCGTGCGTATTATTCCCCTCCCCCCCCTTCAATATGTCCCAATTTCTCCGGCTAAATTTTACCACCCCCCCCCCCCAAGGGGGGGCCCTGTGACCCAGATCGGGGCGTCCTTGGCCTAAAATTGGGGGGGGGGGGTGGTGTTGTCCCGCGTCCTCGTGCACGTCCTCGTGCGAGGAAGGTGGCCATGTTGCACCCACGCGTGTGCGCGGGGCCGGCGGGGGGGGGGGGGGGGCAGGCGCACGACGTGCGCCTGCCCCCCCCCCCCCCCCGCCGGCCCCGCGCACACGCGTGTGCGCTCGTGCGCCGCCCTTACACACGCGTGTGCCCCGCAGGACCCCCGGAACAAGCACAAGTTCAAGTTGCACAGCTACAGCAGCCCCACTTTTTGCGATCACTGCGGCTCCTTGCTCTACGGCCTCGTGCACCAGGGCATGAAGTGCTCGTGTAAGCGTGCGACGCACGAGGGCGGGCGGTGGGGGGGGGGGTCCCCCCCGTGCGAAGCCTGGGTGCACGATTGCAGGGGGCGGGGGAGGGGGGGGGGGGCAGCGTGTGGGCGTGCGAGGCTCACGTGATGCGCGTGCGAGGCGCGTGCGAGACCCACGCAAAAACCCCGTGCGAGGTTCACGCGATGCTGGTGCAAGGCTCGTGGGAGACCCACGCGAGGCCCGTGCAAAAGCCCGTGCGAAGCCTTGTGCGACGCTCGTGCAATGCTCGTGCGAGGCTTTGTGTGACGCTGGTGCCCACGCAAGGCTCTGTGCGAGACGCCGTGCAAGGGCCCGTGCGAGGCTCGTGCGAGGCTCCGTGCGATGCCTGGGCGGTGCCTTTACAAAACCCCGTGCGATCCCCGTGCAAGGGCCCGTGCGAGGCCCCGTGCGGTCCCCGTGCAACCCCTGTGCGAGGCCCCGTGCGAGGCGCGTGCGATTCCTGTGTGATCCCCGTGCGAGGCCCCATGTGATCTCCGTGCAATCCCCGTGCAACCCCTGTGTGAGGCCCTGTGCGACCCCCATGTGACCCCCGTGCGAGGCCCCGTGCGATCCCCATGCGACGCCCATGCGACGCCCATGCGACGCCCGTGCGACCCCCGTGCGAGGCCCCGTGTGACCCCTGTGCAACCCCCGTGCGAGGCCCCGTGCAACCCCCATGCGATCCCCGTGCGAGGCCCCATGCAACCCCCGTGTGACCCCCGAGCGACCCCCGTGTGAGGCCCCGTGCGAGGCCCCGTGCGACCCCTGTGCGACCCCCATGCGATCCCCATGCGACGCCCGTGCGAGGCCCCATGCAACCCCTGTGTGGCCCCCGAGCGACCCCCGTGTGAGGCCCCGTGCGAGGCCCCGTGCGACCCCCGTGCGACCCCCATGTGACCCCCGTGCGACCCCTATGCGAGGCCCCGTGCGATCCCCGTGCGAGGCCCCGTGCGACCCCCGTGCGACCCCCGTGCGAGGCCCCGTGTGAGGCCCCACGCAACCCCCGTGCGATCCCCATGCGACGCCCGTGCGAGGCCCCGTGCGAGGCCCCGTGCGAGGCTGCGGTGCCGCGCAGGCTGCGAGATGAACGTGCACAAGCGCTGCGTGCAGAGCGTCCCCAGCCTCTGCGGCGTCGACCACACCGAGCGCCGCGGCCGCCTCCAGCTCCGCATCCAGGCGCTGCCGGGGGAGCAGCTCCACGTCACCGGTAGCACCCCCACACCGGGGCCCCCCAAAACCCCTGGGGCCCCCCAAACCCCTGGCGCCCCCCATTCCTGGGGCCCCCCAAACCCCCTGGGGCCCCCCAAACCCCTGGCGCCCCCCATTCCTGGATCCCCCCCAAACCCCTGGGTCCCCCCCAACATCACCGGGGCCCCCCAAACACCGGGGTCCCCCCAAACACGGGGGTCCCCCCAAGCACCCGGGTCCCCCCATTCCTAGGTCCCCCCAAAGCCCTGGTGCCCCCCAAACCCCTGGCTCCCCCATTCCTGGGTTTCCCCCAACACCTGGATCCCCCCCAAACCCCTGGGTCCCCCCCAACACCACTGGGGCTCCCCCAAACACCAGGGTCCCCCCAAACACCGGGGTCCCCCCAAGCACCTGGGTCCCCCCATTCCTGGGTCCCTCCCAATGCTGGGGTCCCCCCCAACACCTGGGTCCCCCCATTCCTAGGGTCCCCCCAAATGCCAGGGTCCCCCCATTCCTGGCCCCCTCCCCAAACCCCTGGGTCCCCCCAAACCCCTGGGTCCCCCCATTCCTGAGTCCCCCCCCCAAACCCCTGGGTCCCCCCAAATGCCAGGGTCCCCCTATTCCTGGGGTCCCCCCCAAATCCCTGCCCCTCCAAACCCCTGGGTCCACCCATTCCTGGGTCTCTCCCCAACCCCTGGGTCCCCCCGCTTCCTGGGTCCCCCCCAAACCCCTGGGTCCCCCCATTCCTGGGTCCCCCCAATCGCCGGGGTCCCCCCCAAACCCCTGGGTCCCCCCATTCCTGGGTCCCCCCAACCGCCGGGGTCCCCCCCAAACCCCTGGGTCTCCCCATTCCTGGCCCCCCAAATGTCGGGGTCCCCCCAAACGCCAGGTTCCCCCCCAAACCCCTGGGTCCCCCCATTCCTGGGTCCCCCCAACCGCCGGGGTCCCCCCCAAACCCCTGGGTCCCCCCATTCCTGGGTCCCCCCAACCGCCGGGGTCCCCCCCAAACCCCTGGGTCCCCCCATTCCTGGGTCCCCCCAACCGCCGGGGTCCCCCCCAAACCCCTTGGTCTCCCCATTCCTGGCCCCCCCAAATGTCGGGGTCCCCCCAAATGCCAGGTTCCCCCCCAAACCCCTGGGTCCCCCCATTCCTGGGTCCCCCCAACCGCCGGGGTCCCCCCCAAACCCCTGGGTCCCCCCTTCCTGGGTCCCCCAAATGTCGGGGGTCCCCCCCAAACCCCTAGGTCCCCCCCAAACCCCTGGGTCCCCCCCTTCCTGGGTCCCCCCAACCGCCGGGGTCCCCCGCAGTGGGGGAGGCGCGCAACCTGATCCCGATGGATCCCAACGGCCTCTCGGATCCCTACGTGAAGCTGAAGCTGATCCCCGACCCCAAGAACCTCTCCAAGCAGAAGACGCGGACGGTGAAGGCCACCCTCAACCCCGTCTGGAACGAGGCCTTCCTCTTGTGAGCCCTCGTGCGAGCCCTCGTGCGAGCCTGCACGCAAACCCCCGTGCAAACCCCCCGTGCAAACTCCTGTGCAAACTCCTATGCAAACCCTCGTGCAAACCCTCGTGCGAATCTGCATGCAACCCCTCGTGCAAACCCCTGCGCAACCCCTCGTGCAAACCCTCGTGCAACCCCCCGTGCAAACCTGTGTGCAAACCCTCGTGTGAATCTGCATGCAAACCCTCCGGCAAACCCTTGTGCAAACCCCCGTGCAAACCCTCGTGCAAACCCTCGTGTGAATCTGCATGCAAACCCTCATGCAAACCCTTGTGCAAATCCCCGTGCAAACCCTCGTGTGAATCTGCATGCAAACCCTCGGGCAAACTCTTGTGTGAACCTGCATGCAACCCCCCATGCAACCCCCCGTGCAAACCCTCGTGCAAATCTGCATGCAAACCCCCGTGCAAACCCCCCGTGCAAACTCCTATGCAAACCCTCGTGCAAACCCTTGTGCGAATCTGCATGCAACCCCTCATGCAAACCCCTGCGCAAACCCTCGTGCAAACCCTCATGTGAATCTGCATGCAAACCCTCGTGCAACCCCCCGTGCAAACCTGCGTGCGAATCTGCGTACGAACCCTCGTGCAAACCCCCATGCAAACCCTTGTGCAACCCCCCGTGCAAACCTGTGTGCAAACCCTCGTGTGAACCTGCATGCAAACCCTCCGGCAAACCCTTGTGCAAATCCCCGTGCAAACCCTTGTGCAAACCCTCGTGTGAATCTGCATGCAAACCCTCATGCAAACCCTTGTGCAAATCCCCGTGCAAACCCTCGTGCGAATCTGCATGCAAACCCCCGTGCAAACCCCCCGTGCAAACTCCTATGCAAACCCTCGTGCAAACCCTCGTGCGAATCTGCATGCAACCCCTCGTGCAAACCCCTGCGCAAACCCTCGTGCAAACCCTCGTGTGAATCTGCATGCAAACCCTCGTGCAACCCCCCGTGCAAACCTGTGTGCGAATCTGCGTGCAAACCTTTGTGCAACCCCCCGTGCAAACCCTCGTGCAAACCCTCGTGTGAATCTGCATGCAAACCCTCGGGCAAACTCTCGTGTGAACCTGCATGCAAACCCCCATGCAACCCCCCGTGCAAACCCTCGTGCAAACCCTCGTGTGAATCTGCATGCAAACCCTCGTGCAACCCCCCGTGCAAACCTGCGTGCGAATCTGCGTACGAACCCTCGTGCAAACCCCCATGCAAACCCTTGTGCAACCCCCCGTGCAAACCTGTGTGCAAACCCTCGTGTGAACCTGCATGCAAACCCTCCGGCAAACCCTTGTGCAAACCCCCGTGCAAACCCTTGTGCAAACCCTCGTGTGAATCTGCATGCAAACCCTCATGCAAACCCTTGTGCAAATCCCCGTGCAAACCCTCGTGCGAATCTGCATGCAAACCCCCGTGCAAACCCCCCGTGCAAACTCCTATGCAAACCCTCGTGCAAACCCTCGTGCGAATCTGCATGCAACCCCTCGTGCAAACCCCTGCGCAAACCCTCGTGCAAACCCTCGTGTGAATCTGCATGCAAACCCTCGTGCAACCCCCCGTGCAAACCTGTGTGCGAATCTGCGTGCAAACCTTTGTGCAACCCCCCGTGCAAACCCTCGTGCAAACCCTCGTGTGAATCTGCATGCAAACCCTCGGGCAAACTCTCGTGTGAACCTGCATGCAAACCCCCATGCAACCCCCCGTGCAAACCCTCGTGCAAACCCTCATGTGAATCTGCATGCAAACCCTCATGCAAACCCTTGTGCAAATCCCCGTGCAAACCCTCGTGCAAATCTGCATGCAAACCCCCGTGCAAACCCTCGTGCAACCCCCCGTGCAAACCTGTGTGCGAATCTGCGTGCAAACCCCCGTGCAAATCCCCGTGCAAACCCTCGTGCAAATCTGCATGCAAACCCCCATGCAACCCCTCGTGCAACCCCTCGTGCAAACCCTCGTGTGAACACTTTGCAAACCCTTGTGCAAACCCTCGTGCGAACCCTCGTGCAAAGCGACTCCGGCACAGCAGTGGCGTGGGGTTTGCGGGCGTGCAAGGAAGGAGGGGGTTTGCACGAGGGGTGTGCAATGGTGGGGTGCACGAGGGGTGTGCACTGGGGTTGTGCAATGGGGGGGGGGGTCACCAGGGCCGTGCAACAGGGTTGTGCACGAGGGTTGTGCACGGGGGTTGTGTGATGGGGTTGTGCACGAGGGTTGTGCACGGGGGTTGTGCAAGGAGGGGGGTTCACCAGGGCCGTGCAACAGGGTTGTGCACAAGGGCCGGGCACTGGGGTTGTGCACCAGGGGTTCACTAGGGTTGTGCACCAGAATCGTGCAATGGCGGGGGCAGGGGGGGGGGTGGGGGGATCGGTGCAAGGAGGGTGTCACGAGCGCGGCACGAGGGGTTTTGCACCCGCAGCACCCTGCGGCCGGGCGACGCGGAGCGGCGGCTGTCGGTGGAGGTGTGGGACTGGGACCGCACGTCCCGCAACGACTTCATGGGCGCCATGAGCTTCGGGGTGGCCGAGCTGCTCAAGGGTCACGTGGACGGCTGGTGAGCGCCTCGCACGAGGACCTCGCACGGGGACCTCGCACGGGGACCTTGCAGGGGGAACTCCCCCCCCCCCCCTTACCTTGCACGGGGAGCCTCAGAGTGGGGGCTTACACGGGGACCTCCTGCCTTGCACGGGGACCTTCACACAAGGGTCTTGCACGAGGACCTTGCACGGGGACCTTATGGGGGAACCCCCCCCGCCTCGCACGAGGACCTCGCACGGGGACCCCCCCCCTTACCTTGCATGGGGACCCCCCCTTACCTTGCACGGGGAGCCGCACGCTGGGGTCTTGCACGGGGACCTCCTGCCTTGCACGAGGATCTTGCACGGGGACCCCTCCTGCAAACTCCATATCCCCCATGTCCCCACGTCCCCCCACGTCCCCCCACGTCCCCATGTCCCCCCATGTCCCCCCCATGTCCCCCCATGTCCCCCATGTCCCCCCCATGTCCCCCCACATCCCCCCACGTCCCCCATGTCCCCATGTCCCCCCACATCCCCCCATGTCCCCCTGTCCCCCATGTCCCCATGTCCCCCCCATGTCCCCCCACGTCCCCCCACATCCCCCCATGTCCCCATGTCCCCATGTCCCCCCCATGTCCCCCCACGTCCCCCCACATCCCCCCATGTCCCCATGTCCCCATGTCCCCCCCATGTCCCCACACGTCCCCCCACATCCCCCCATGTCCCCATGTCCCCATGTCCCCCCCATGTCCCCCCACGTCCCCCCACATCCCCCCATGTCCCCCTGTCCCCCATGTCCCCATGTCCCCCCCATGTCCCCCCACGTCCCCCCACATCCCCCCATGTCCCCATGTCCCCATGTCCCCCCCATGTCCCCCCACGTCCCCCCACATCCCCCCATGTCCCCCTGTCCCCCATGTCCCCATGTCCCCCCCACGTCCCCCCACGTCCCCCCATGTCCCCACGTTCCCCATGTCCCCCTGTCCCCATGTCCCCCCACGTCCCCCCATGTCCCCCCATGTCCCCACGTCCCCCCACATCCCCATGTCCCCCCACGTCCCCCCACGTCCCCCCACGTCCCCCCATGTCCCCACGTCCCCCCATGTCCCCATGTCCCCCCACATCCCCACGTCCCCCCCACGTCCCCCCACGTCCCCCCCATGTCCCCCCATCCCCCCACATCCCCACGTCCCCCCCCCGTCCCCCCACGTCCCCCCACGTCCCCCCATGTCCCCACGTCCCCCCATGTCCCCATGTCCCCCCACGTCCCCCCATGTCCCCCCATCCCCTCACATCCCCACGTCCCCCCACGTCCCCCCCACGTCCCCCCACGTCCCCCCATGTCCCCCCATCCCCCCACATCCCCACGTCCCCCCACGTCCCCCCACGTCCCCCCCACGTCCCCCCGTCCCCCCAGGTTCAAGCTCCTGAACCAGGAGGAGGGGGAGTACTACAACGTCCCCGTGGCCGACACCGACGACTGCGGCCTCCGGCCCAAGTTCGAGGTGAGGACCCCCCCCCCCCCGACCCCCCTGGGACCCCCCAAATCCCCTGGGTCCCCCCCAGGACCCCCCCAAACCCCCTGGGACCCCCCCAACCCCCCTCACGGCGGCTCCGTTTCTTCCAGGCCTGTAACTACCCCCTGGAGCTCTACGAGGTAAAACCCCCCCCTGGGGGTGAAGCCCCCCCAACCAAGGGCACCCCCCAAACCCCTGGGACCCCCAAAACCCCCTGGGTCCCCCCCAAACCCCTGGGTCTCCCAAAAACCCCTGGGTTCCCCCCAAATCCCTGGGTACCTCCCCAAACCCCTGGGTCCCCCAAAAACCCCTGGGTCCCCCCAAAACCCCCTGGGTCCCCCCAAACCCCTGGGTCCCCCAAAACCCCCTGGGTCTCCCCCAAACCCCTGGGTCCCCCCCAAACCCCTGGGTCCCCCAAAAACCCCTGGGTTCCCCCCAAATCCCTGGGTGCCTCCCCAAACCTCTGGGTCCCCCAAAAACCCCTGGGTCCCCCCTAAACCCCTGGGTCCCCCAAAAACCCCTGGGTCCCCCCCAAACCCCTGGGTCCCCCCAAACACCTGGGTCCCCCCAAAACCCCCTGGGTCCCCCCCAAACCCCTGGATCCCACCAAACCCCTGGGTCCCCCCAAACCCCTGGGTCCCCCAAAAACCCCTGAGTCCCCCCCAAACACCTGGGTCCCCCCCAAACCCCTGGGTCCCCCAAAACCCCCTGGGTCTCCCCCAAACCCCTGGGTCCCCCCAAAACCCCTGGGTCCCCCCCAAACCCCTGGGTCCCCCCCAAACCCCTGGATCCCCCAAACCCCTGGGTCCCCCAAAAACCCCTGGGTCCTCCCCAAACCCCTGGGTCCCCCAAAACCCCCTGGGTCCCCCAAAACCCCCTGGGTTCCCCCCAAACACCTGGGTCCCCCCCAAACCCCTGGGTCCCCCAAAACCCCCTGGGTCTCCCCCAAACCCCTGGGCCCCCCAAAACCCCCTGGGTCCCCCCCAAACCCCTGGGTCCCCCAAAAACCCCTGGGTCCCCCCCAAACCCCTGGATCCCCCCAAACGCCTGGGTCCCCCCAAACCCCTGGGTCCCCCCCAAACCCCTGGGTCCCCCCAAAACGCCCTGGGTCCCCCCCAAACCCCTGGGTCCCCCAAAACCCCCTGGGTCCCCCCCAAACCCCTGGGACCCCCCAAAACGCCCTGGGTCCCCCCCAAACCCCTGGGTCCCCCAAAACCCCCTGGGTCCCCCCCAAACACCTGGGTCCCCCCAAACCCCTGGGTCCCCCAAACCCCTGGGTCCCCCCAAACCCCTGGGTCCCCCCAAAACCCCCTGGGTCCCCCCCTGAGGGTGGGAGGGGGAGGAGGGAAGGGCCCCCCCCCCCCCCAACCCCGGTGTCCCCTACCCCATGTGCCCCCCCCACCTCCATGACCTCTGACCCCTGTGACCTCTGACCTTTGACCCCCCCTGACCCCCTGACCTTTGACCCCGCAGAAAGTGCGCCGGGGGCCGGGCCCCTCGCCGGGGCCCTCCCCCTCCCCCAGCCCCACCGACCCCAAACGCGGCTTCTTCGGCCCCGGCCGCTCCCACCTGGGCGACTTCACCTTCCTGATGGTGCTGGGCAAGGGCAGCTTCGGCAAGGTGGGGGCGCCGCACCCCCAAACGGCGGGGGACCCCCAAAACGGCGGGGGACCCCCAAAATGGCGGGGGACCCCCAAAGGGCTGGGGAACCCCCCCAAATGGCTGGGGATCCCCGAATGGCTGGGGAACCCCCCCAAAAGCTGCGGAACCCCCCCCTAAATGGCTGGGGACCCCCAAATGGCGGGGGACCCCCAAACGGCAGGGGACCCCCAAAATGGCGGGGGACCCCAAAATGGCTGGGGAACCCCCCCAAAAGCTGGGGAACCCCCTCTAAATGGCTGGGGACCCCCAAAGGGCTGGGGAACCCCCCCAAAAGCTGGGGAACCCCCCCTAAATGGCTGGGGACCCCCAAACGGCGGGGGACCCCCAAAATGGCAGGGGACCCCCAAAGGGCTGGGGAACCCCCCCAAATGGCTGGGGATCCCCGAATGGCTGGGGAACCCCCCCAAAAGCTGGGGAACTCCCCCCCAAATGGCTGGGGACCCCCAAAAGCCTGGGACCCCCAAAATATCTGGGGACCCCCCAAATGGCTGGGGAACCCCCCCAAAAGCTGGGGAACCCCCCCCTAAATGGCTGGGGACCCCCAAAAGCCTGGGACCCCCAAAATATCTGGGGAACCCCCAAATGGCTGGGGACCCCTAAACGACTGGGGAACCCCCCCAAAAGCCTGGGACCCTTCCCAAATGGCTGGGGAACCCCCAAATGGCTGGGGAACCCCCCCAAAAGCTGGGGAACCCCCCCTAAATGGCTGGGGAACCCCCAAATGGCTGGGGAACCCCCCCAAAAGCTGGGGAACTCCCCCCTAAATGGCTGGGGACCCCCAAAAGCCTGGGACCCCCAAAATATCTGGGGAACCCCCAAATGGCTGGGGACCCCCAAACGGCGGGGGACCCCCAAAATGGTGGGGGACCCCCAAAGGGCTGGGGAACCCCCCCAAATGGCTGGGGAACCCCCCCAAAAGCTGGGGAACCCCCCCTAAATGGCTAGGGACCCCCAAATGGCTGGGGAACCCCCCCAAATGGCTGGGGATCCCCGAATGGCGGGGGACCCCCAAAGGGCTGGGGACCCCTAAACGGCTGGGGAACCCCCCCAAATGGCTGGGGATCCCCCGAATGGCTGGGGATCCCCCCCAAAAGCTGCGGAACCCCCCCCTAAATGGCTGGGGACCCCCAAAAGCCTGGGACCCCCAAAATATCTGGGGAACCCCCAAATGGCTGGGGACCCCCAAACGGCGGGGGACCCCCAAACGGCGGGGGACCCCCAAAATGGCGGGGGACCCCCAAATGGCTGGGGACCCCTAAACGACTGGGGAACCCCCCCAAAAGCCTGGGACACCCCCCCCAAATGGCTGGGGAACCCCCCAAAAGCTGGGGAACCCCCCCCCTAAATGGCTGGGGACCCCCAAATGGCGGGGGACCCCCAAACGGCGGGGGACCCCCAAAACGGCGGGGGACCCCCAAAGGGCTGGGGAACCCCCCCAAATGGCTGGGGATCCCCGAATGGCTGGGGAATCCCCCCAAAAGCTGCGGACCCCCCCCTAAATGGCTGGGGACCCCCAAATGGCGCCGCACCCCCAAACGGCGGGGGACCCCCAAAACGGCGGGGGACCCCCAAAGGGCTGGGGAACCCCCCAAATGGCTGGGGATCCCCGAATGGCTGGGGAACCCCCCCAAAAGCTGCGGAACCCCCCCCTAAATGGCTGGGGACCCCCAAAAGCCTGGGACCCCCAAAATATCTGGGGAACCCCCAAATGGCTGGGGACCCCTAAACGACTGGGGAACCCCCCCAAAAGCCTGGGACCCTCCCCAAATGGCTGGGGAACCTCCAAATGGCTGGGGAACCCCCCCAAAAGCTGGGGAACCCCCCCTAAATGGCTGGGGACCCCCAAATGGCGGGGGACCCCCAAAATGGCGGGGGACCCCCAAAATGGCTGGGGAACCCCAAATGGCTGGGGAACGCCCCCAAATGGTTGGGGACCCCTAAACGGCTGGGGAACCCCCCCAAAAGCCTGGGACCCCCCCCGAAATGGCTGGGGAACCCCAAATGGCTGGGGTCCCCCAAAATGGCTGGGGAACCACCCCAAAAGCTTGGGACCCCCCCAAATGGCTGGGGTCCCCCGAAAGCCTGGGACCCCCAAAATGGCTGGGGAACCCCCCCAAAAGCCTGGGACCCCCCCCCAAATGGCTGGGGAACCCCAAATGGCTGGGGACCCCCCCAAAAGCCTGGGACCCCCCCCAAATGGCTGGGGGACCCCCAAATGGCTGGAGACCCCCAAAATGGCTGGGGAACCCCTCAAATGCATGGGGAGCCCCCCAAATACCTGGCGACCCCCCAAAAACACGTGGGGACCCCCCAAAATGGCTTGGGACACCCCAAACCCCTGGGTCCCCCCCTGACCACCTGGGTCCCCCCATTCCTGGGTCCCTCAAATGCCTGGGTCCCCCCCCGACCACTCCGGTCCCCCCGGCCGCTGGGGTCCCCCCAGTCCCGCGGTCCCCCCAACACTCGGATCCCCCCCGACCACCTGGGTCCCCCCCAGCCACTGGGGCCCCCCCAGTCCCCGGGTCCCCCCAACACCCGGGTCCCTCCCGACCACCCGGCTCCCCCCAGCCACCCGGGTCCCTCCCAGCCACTGGGGACCCCCCAGTCCCGGGGTCCCCCCAACACCCGGCTCCACCCCAGCCACTGGGGTCCCCCCAGCCGCTGGGGTCCCCCCAGTCCCGGGTCCCCCCAACACCTGCGTCCCTCCCGACCACCCGGGTCCCCCCCAGCCGCTGGGGCCCCCCCAGTCCCGGGGTCCCCCCAACACCCGGGTCCCCCCCAGCCACCCGGGTCCCCCCCGGCCGCTGGGGTCCCCCCAGTCCCGGGGTCCCCCCAACACCCGGGTCCCTCCCGACCACCCGGCTCCCCCCAGCCACCCGGGTCCCCCCAGTCCCCGGGTCCCCCCAACACCCGGGTCCCTCCCGACCACCCGGGTCCCCCCCAGCCGCTGGGGCCCCCCAGTCCCGGGGTCCCCCCAACACCCGGGTCCCCCCCAGCCACCCGGGTCCCCCCCAGCCGCTGGGGCCCCCGCAGTCCCGGGGTCCCCCCAACACCCGGGTCCCCCCCAGCCACCCGGGTCCCCCCCAGCCGCTGGGGTCCCCCCAGGCCCCGGGTCCCCCAGGCCCGGGGTTCCCCCAACACCCAGCTCCCCCCCAGCCACCCGGATCCCCCCCGGGCCACCCGGGTCCCTCCCAGCCACTGGGGCCTCCCCAGTCCCGGGGTCCCCCCAACACTCGGCTCCCCCCCGACCACCTGGGTCCCCCCCAGCCGCTGGGGCCCCCGCAGTCCCGGGGTCCCCCCAACACCCGGGTCCCCCCCAGCCACCCGGCTCCCCCCCAGCCGCTGGGGTCCCCCCAGGCCCCGGGTCCCCCCAACACCCGGGTCCCCCCCAGCCACCCGGGTCCCCCCCAGCCGCTGGGGTCCCCCCAGGCCCCGGGTCCCCCCAGGCCCGGGGTCCCCCCAACACCCGGGTCCCCCCCAGCCACCCGGGTCCCCCCCGGCCGCTGGGGTCCCCCCAGGCCCCGGCTCCCCCAGGCCCGGGGTCCCCCAACACCCGGGTCCCCCCAGCCACCCGGGTCCCCCCCGGCCGCTGGGGTCCCCCAGTCCCGCGGTCCCCCAACACTCGGATCCCCCCGACCACCTGGGTCCCCCCAGCCACTGGGGCCCCCCAGTCCCGGGGTCCCCCCAACACCCGGGTCCCCCCCAGCCACCCGGGTCCCCCCCAGTCCCCGGGTCCCCCCAACACCCGGGTCCCTCCCGACCACCCGGGTCCCCCCCAGCCACCTGGGTCCCCCCCGGCCGCTGGGTCCCCCCAGTCCCCGGGTCCCCCAACACCCGGGTCCCTCCCGACCACCCGGGTCCCCCCAGCCACCCGGGTCCCCCCCAGCCGCTGGGGTCCCCCCAGGCCCCGGGTCCCCCCCAGTCCCGGGGTCCCCCCAACACCCAGCTCCCCCCCAGCCACCGGGTCCCCCCCGGCCGCTGGGGCCCCCCCAGTCCCCGGGTCCCCCCAACACCCGGGTCCCTCCCGACCACCCGGCTCCCCCCCAGCCACCCGGGTCCCCCCCGGCCGCTGGGGTCCCCCCAGGCCCGGGTCCCCCAGGCCCGGGGTCCCCCCAACACCCGGCTCCACCCCAGCCACCCGGGTCCCCCCCAGTCCCGGGGTCCCCCCCAACACCCGGCTCCCCCCAGCCACCCGGGTCCCCCCCGGCCGCTGGGGCCCCCCCAGTGCCGGGGTCCCCCCAACACCCGGCCCCCCCAGGTGATGCTGGCGGAGCGGCGGGGCACGGCCGAGCTCTTCGCCATCAAGATCCTGAAGAAGGACGTGGTGGTGCAGGACGACGACGCCGCCTGCACCATGGTGGAGCGGAGGGTGCTGGCCCTGGGCCCCCGCCCCCACTTCCTCACCCACCTCACTCCACCTTCCAGACCACCGTGGGTGCTGGGGGGGATTGGGGGGGACTGGGGGGGGGGGACTGGGGGGAACTGGGAGCGCTGGGAGGGACTGGGAGGGACTGGGAGCAGTGGGAGGGAGGGACTGGGAGGGACTGGGGCACTGGGACGGACTGGGAGGGACTGGGGGTAGTGGGAGGGAGGGACTGGGGGGAACTGGGAGCGCTGGGAGGGACTGGGAGGACTGGGAGAGAGGGACTGGGGGGAACTGGGAGCGCTGGGAGGGACTGGGAGGGACTGGGAGCAGTGGGGAGGGAGGGACTGGGAGGGACTGGGGGCACTGGGAGGGACTGGGAGGGACTGGGGGTAGTGGGAGGGAGGGACTGGGGGAACTGGGAGCGCTGGGAGGGACTGGGAGGGACTGGGGAGAGAGGGACTGGGGGGAACTGGGAGCGCTGGGAGGGACTGGGAGGGACTGGGGGCAGTGGGAGAGAGGGACTGGGGGGAACTGGGAGCGCTGGGAGGGACTGGGAGGGACTGGGAGCAGTGGGAGAGAGGGACTGGGAGGGACTGGGGGCACTGGGGAGGGACTGGGAGGGACTGGGGGTAGTGGGAGGGAGGGACTGGGGGAACTGGGAGCGCTGGGAGGGACTGGGAGGGACTGGGAGCAGTGGGAGGGAGGGACTGGGAGGGACTGGGGGCACTGGGACGGACTGGGGGCAGTGGAGAGAAGGACTGGGGGGAACTGGGAGCGCTGGGAGGGACTGGGAGGGACTGGGAGCAGTGGGAGGGAGGGACTGGGAGGGACTGGGGGCACTGGGAGGGACTGGGAGGGACTGGGGGCAGTGGGAGAGAGGGACTGGGGGGAACTGGGAGCGCTGGGAGGGACTGGGAGGGACTGGGAGCAGTGGGAGAGAGGGACTGGGAGGGACTGGGGGCACTGGGAGGGACTGGAGGGACTGGGGGTAGTGGGAGGGAGGGACTGGGGGAACTGGGAGCGCTGGGAGGGACTGGGAGGGACTGGGGGTAGTGGGAGGGAGGGACTGGGGGAACTGGGAGCGCTGGGAGGGACTGGGAGCAGTGGGAGAGAGGGACTGGGAGGGACTGGGGCACTGGGAGGGACTGGGAGGGACTGGGGGTAGTGGGAGGGAGGGACTGGGGGGAACTGGGAGCGCTGGGAGGGACTGGGAGGGACTGGGAGAGAGGGACTGGGGGAACTGGGAGCGCTGGGAGGGACTGGGAGGGACTGGGGGAGAGGGACTGGGGGAACTGGGAGCGCTGGGAGGGACTGGGAGGGACTGGGAGCAGTGGGAGGGAGGGACTGGGAGGGACTGGGGGCACTGGGAGGGACTGGGAGGGACTGGGGGCAGTGGGAGAGAGGGACTGGGGGGAACTGGGAGCGCTGGGAGGGACTGGGAGGGACTGGGAGCAGTGGGAGAGAGGGACTGGGAGGGACTGGGGGCACTGGGAGGGACTGGGAGGGACTGGGGGTAGTGGGAGGGAGGGACTGGGGGAACTGGGAGCGCTGGGAGGGACTGGGAGGGACTGGGGGTAGTGGGAGGGGAGGGACTGGGGGGAACTGGGAGCGCTGGGAGGGACTGGGAGCAGTGGGAGAGAGGGACTGGGAGGGACTGGGGGCACTGGGAGGGACTGGGAGGGACTGGGGGTAGTGGGAGGGAGGGACTGGGGGGAACTGGGAGCGCTGGGAGGGACTGGGAGGGACTGGGAGAGAGGACTGGGGGGAACTGGGAGCGCTGGGAGGGACTGGGAGGGACTGGGAGCAGTGGGAGGGAGAGATTGGGAGGGACTGGGGGCACTGGGAGGGACTGGGAGGGACTGGGGGCAGTGGGAGGGAGGGACTAGGGGGAACTGGGAGCACTGGGAGGGACTGGAAGGACTGGGAGCAGTGGGAGAGAGGGACTGGGGGGAACTCGGAGCAGTGGGAGGGACTGGGGGGAACTGGGAGCACTGGGAGGGAGGGACTGGGGGAAACTGGGAGCACTGGGAGGTACTGGGGGAAACTGGGAGCACTGGGAGAGCCTGGGGGTGGGACTGGGAGGGCCTGGGGGTGGGACTGGGGCCTGGGGGTGGGACTGGGAGGGACTGGGAGCACTGGGAGGGACTGGGAGGGATTGGGAGGGGGAGACTGGGCGGGACTGGGAGGGATTGGGGGAGACTGGGAGGAACTGGGAGGGATTGGGAGGGATAGGAGGGATGGGGGGCACTGGGAGCACCGGGAGCTGGGGGTTCCCGGTGACCCCCCCGCGCCCCCCAGGACCGGCTGTATTTCGTCATGGAGTACGTCACCGGCGGCGACCTCATGTACCACATCCAGCAGGTCGGCAAGTTCAAGGAGCCCCACGCCATGTGAGTGACCCCCAAATCCCCCCCCCGGCACCCCCAAATTCCCCCCGGCACCCCCAGATCCACCCCGGGATCCCAAACCCCTCCGGAACCCCCAACCCCCCCCCCCGAACTCCCAATCCCCCCAGTGAGCCCTGAATCCCCCCCGGGACCCCAAACTTCCCCCCGGGACCCCCAAATCCCTCCCAGAGACCCCCAAATCCCCCCCAGCACCCCCAAATCCCCCCCGGGACCCCAAATCCCCTCCGGGACCCCCAACCCCCTCCCGAACTCCCCAATCCCCCCCAGTGAGCCCTGAATCCCCCCCGGGACCCCAAACTTCCCCCCCGGGACCCCCAAATCTCTCCCCGGGACCCCCAAATCCCTCCCAGAGACCCCCAAATCCCCCCCAGCACGCCCAAATCCCCCCCGGGACCCCAAATCCCCTCCGGGACCCCCAAACCCCTCCCGAACTCCCCAATCCCCCCCAGTGAGCCCTGAATCCCCCCCCGGGACCCCAAACTTCCCCCTAGGACCACCAAATCCCCCCCGGGACCCCCAAATCCCCCCGGGACCCCAAATGCCTCCCAGGGACCCCTAAATCCCTCCCCCCGGGACCCCTAAATCCCCCCCTGGGACCTCAAAAACTTCCCTGGGGACCCCAAACCCCTCCCAGGACCCCCAAATCAGTACCCCAAATCTTCCCCCCGGGACCCCCAAATCCCCCCCGGGACCCCTAAATCTCCCCCCGGGACCTCAAAATCTTCCCTGGGGACCCCCAAATCCCCCCCAGGGATCCCTGAATCCCCGCCGGGACCCCAAACCCCTCCTGCGACCCCTAAACCCCTGTGAGACCCCCAAATCCCCCCTGGGACACCCAAACCCCTCCCGAGACCCCTGAATCCCCCCCCTGGACCCCCAAATCTTCCCCCAGAACCCTCCTAATCCCCCCCCCCACTGGGGGGATCCCCTAAACCCCCGATCCCCCCCCCCAGGTTTTACGCCGCCGAAATCGCCATCGGTCTCTTCTTCCTGCACAACAAGGGGATCATCTACAGGTGAGACCCCCCTCGGACCCCCGAGACCCCCCAGGACCCCCCTGGGACCCCCAGGACCCCCCCCAGGACCCCCCCCAACCCCCGGAACCCTCCTGGGACCACCAAGACCCCTCCCAAGACCCCCTAGGACCCTCCTGGGACCCCCAAGACCCCCTCAAAGACCCCCCAGACTGCCCTGGGACCCCTAGGACCCCCCTAGGACCGCCAGGACCCCCCCAAGACCCCCCAGGACCCTCCTGGACTCCCAGGATCCCCCTCAGGACTCCCCAGGACCCCTCCTGACCCTCCTAGGACCCCCAGGACCCCCTCAAGACCCCCTGGAACCCCCCTGGGACCACCAAGACCCCCCCAAGACCCCCCAGGACCCCCTGGACCGCCAGGACCCCCCAGGACCCCCCTGGGACCACCAAGACCCCCCCCAAGACCCCCTAGGACACTCCTGGGACCCCCAAGACCCCCCCCAAAAACCCCCCAGGACTGCCCTGGGACTCCTAGGACCCCCCCAAGACCCCCAGGACCCCCCTGGGACCACCAAGACCCCCTCCCAAGACCCCTAGGATCCTCCTGGGACCCCAGGACCCCCCCCAAGACCCCCCCAGGACCCTCCCAGGACTCCCAGGATCCCCCCTAGGACTCCCCCAGGATCCCCCCTGACCCCCTAAGACCCCCAGGACCCTCAAGACCCCCTAGGACACTCCTGGGACCCCCAAGACCCCCCCAAAGATGCCCCAAGACTGCCCTGGGACTCCCAGGACCCCCCAAGACCCCCAGGACCCCCCCTGGGACCACCAAGACCCCCTCCCAAGACCCCCTAGGATCCCTCCTGGGACCCCAGGACCCCCCCAAGACCCCCCAGGACCCTCCCGGGACTCCCAGGATCCCCCTAGACTCCCCAGGATCCCCCTGACCCCCCTAAGACCCCAGGACCCCTCAAGACCCCCTAGGACACTCCTGGGACCCCCAAGACCCCCCCAAAGACCCCCAGGACCCCCCTGGGACCACCAAGACCCCCTCCCAAGACCCCCTAGGATCCTCCTGGGACCCCCAGGACCCCCCAAGACCCCCAGGACCCTCCCGGGACTCCCAGGATCCCCCCTAGGACTCCCCCAGGACCCCCCTGACCCCCCTAAGACCCCCAGGACCCCCTCAAGACCCCCTAGGACACTCCTGGGACCCCAAGACCCCCCAAAGACCCCCCAGGACTGCCCTGGGACTCCTAGGATCCCCCCAAGAACCCCCCAGGACCCCCCTGGGACCACAAGACCCCCTCCCCAAGACCCCCTAGGCTCCTCCTGGGACCCCCAGGACCCCTCCAAGACCCCCCAGGACCCTCCCAGGACTCCCAGGATCCCCCCTAGGACTCCCCCAGGACCCCCCTGACCCCCCTAAGACCCCCAGGACCCCCTCAAGACCCCCTAGGACACTCCTGGGACCCCCAAGACCCCCCCAAAGACCCCCCAGGACTGCCCTGGGACTCCTAGGACCCCCCCAAGACCCCCCAGGACCCCCCTGGTACCACCAAGACCCCCTCCCAAGACCCCCTAGGATCCTCCTGGGACCCCCAGGACCCCTCCAAGACCCCCCAGGACCCTCCCAGGACTCCCAGGATCCCCCCTAGGACTCCCCCAGGATCCCCCCTGACCCCCCTAAGACCCCAGGACCCCCTCAAGACCCCCTAGGACACTCCTGGGACCCCAAGACCCCCCCAAAGACCCCCCAGGACTGCCCTGGGACTCCTAGGACCCCCCCAAGACCCCCCAGGACCCCCCTGGGACCCCAAGACCACCTCCCAAGACCCCCTGGGACCCCCAGGACCCCTCCAAGACCCCCCAGGACCCTCCCAGGACTCCCAGGATCCCCCCTAGGACTCCCCCAGGACCCCCCCTGACCCCCTAAGACCCCCAGGACCCCCTCAAGACCCCTGACCCCCCCCGACGCCCCCCCAGGGACCTGAAGCTGGACAACGTGATGCTGGACGCCCAAGGTCACGTCAAGATCACGGATTTTGGGATGTGCAAGGAGAACATGTTTCCGGGGGCCACCACCCGCACCTTCTGCGGGACCCCCGACTACATCGCCCCCGAGGTGCGGGGGAACCCGGTGTCTGGGGGGGAACACCCTGGTGTTGGGGGCACCCAGGCATTTTGAGGGACACAGGTGTTTGGGGCACCCAGGTATTTTGGGGGGTCCCAGGTGTTTGGGGTCCCAGGCGTTTGGGGGTCCCAGGTGTTTGGGGCACCCAGGCATTTTGGGGGGTCCCAGGTGTTTGGGGTCCCAGGCGTTTGGGGGTCCCAGGTGTTTGGGGCACCCAGGTATTTTGGGGGGACCCAGGCATTTGGGGGTCCCAGGTGTTTGGGGCACCCAGGCATTTTGGGGGGTCCCAGGCGTTGGGGGTCCCAGGCATTTGGGGGTCCCAGGTGTTTGGGGCACCCAGGCATTTTGGGGGGACCCAGGTGTTTGGGGGCACCCAGGCATTTTGGGGGGTCCCAGGCGTTTGGGGGTCCCAGGTGTTTGGGGCACCCAGGCATTTTGGGGGGACCCAGGTGTTTGGGGGTGTCCAGGCTTTTGGGGGACCCAGATGTTGGGGGCACCCAGGTGTTGGGGGGACCCAGACATTCAGGGGGACCCAGGCATCTGGGGGACCCAGGTGTTGGGGAGACCCAGGTCTTTGGGGGCACCCAGGCTGTTGGGGGACCCAGGTGTTGGGGGCACCCAGGTGTTGGGGGGACCCCGGCGTCTGGGGTGGGGGCCCAGCTATTCAGGGGCACCCAGATTTTTGGGGGACCCAGGTGCTTGGGGGGGCCCAGGTGGCCAGGGGGGACCCAAGTGTTGGGGGGACCCCAGGCCTTTGGGGGACCCATGTGTTCAGGGGTATCCAGGCTTTTGGGGGGCCCACATGTTTGGGGGGACCCAATCGTTTGGGGGCAGGGGGACACCCAGGTGTTTGGGGGCACCCAGGCTTTCGGGGGGCCCAGGCATTCATGGGGGGACCCAGGTGTCCAGGGGGACTCAGGTGTTTGGGGGGGGGTACCCCTGTGTTTGGGGGTGACCCAGGTGTTGGGGGGCCCCAGGTGTTGGGGGGGACCCCAGCATCGGGCAGAGCTGGGTGTCTGGGGGTCCCAGGCATTTGAGGGGGGTCCTAGGCATCGGGGGGGACCTCCAGCCGTTTGGGGGGGACCCAGGCATGTGGGGGGGGGGGGTTCAGCTCGGCGAGGGGACCCAGGTGTCGGGGTGCCCCCCCCCCGATCATCGCCTACCAGCCCTACGGGAAGTCGGTCGACTGGTGGTCTTTTGGGGTGCTGCTCTACGAGATGCTGGCGGGACAGGTGGGTTGGGGGGGGGGGGGGTGATTTGGGGGGGCCCTGGGGGTCCTAAGGTGATATGGGGGTCCTGGGGGGGGCAAAGAGACAATATGGGGGGTGCTGGGGGTGATTTGGGGGGTCCCTGGGGGTGATATGAGGGGTCCTGGGGGATCCTGGGGGGGGGCAAGAGACAACGTGGGGGTGCTGGGGGTGATTTGGGGGGCCCCTGGGGGTCCTAGGGGTGATATGGGGCGTCCTGGGGGGCTAAGGGAACAACGTGGGGGGTGCTGGGGGTGATTTGGGGACCTGGGGGTCCTAGGGGTGATATGGGGCGTCCTGGGGGGCTAAGGGACAATCTGGGGGTGCTGGGGGTGATTTGGGGGGCCCCTGGAGGTCCTAGGGGAGATATGGGGGGTCCTGGGGTGCCAAGAGACAACGTGGGGGACTCTGAGGGGTAATTTGGGGGGGCCTTAGGGTCCCAGGGGTGATATGGGGGGTCCTGGGGGGCTAAGGGACAACCTGGGGGGTGCTGGGGGTGATTTGGGGGGCCCCTGGGGGTCCTAGGGGTGATATGGGGGGTCCTGGGGGTGACCTGAGGGGCTCTGGGTATTTTGGGGCGGCTGGGGAGAATTTGGGGGGCTGTGAGAGTTTGGGGGGGTTGTGGGAGATTTGGGGGGGGCTGTGAAGATTTGGGGGGGCCGTGAAGATTTGGGGGGGGTTGTGGGTTTTTTGGGGGGGCTGTGAGCGTTTGGGGGGTCTGTGGGTGTTTTGGGGGGGCTGTGAGAGTTTGGGGGAGCTGTGGGGGATTTGAAGGGGCTGTGTGGGATTTGGGGGGGTCTCTGTGAGATTTGGGGGGCTGTAAGGATTTGGGGGGGTGTGGGTATTTGGGGGGGCTGTGCGAGTTTGGGAAGGCTGTGGGAGATTTGGGGGGTTGTGAGGGTTTTGGGGGGGTCTGGAGTGGTTTTAGGGGGTCTGTGAAGATTTGGGGGGTGTCTGGGGTGGTTTGGGGGGGGTGTGAGTTTTGGGGTGCCCCCCCAGCCCCCCTTTGACGGGGAGGACGAGGACGAGCTCTTCCAGTCCATCATGGAGCAGACGGTGACGTACCCCAAATCTCTCTCCCGCGAGGCCGTCTCCATCTGCAAGGGGGTGAGCGGGGGACCCCCAAATCCCTGGGCCCCCCCAAATCCCTGGGGTCCCCCACTTCCCTTCCAAGTCCCCCCAAAACCCTGCCATCCCCCCCAACCCCTCCCCACCCTTCCTACGGCCTCCCAAATCCACAGGGGCTCCCCAAAACCCTGACACCCCCCCCCCCCAAAATCCTGAGCCCCCCCCAAAACCTTGGGGATCCCCTCCATATTCCTGAGGGCCCCCCCAAAACCCTGGACCCCCCAAAATCCTGAGGCCCCCCAAAACTTGGTGGCCCCTCCCAAATTCTGAGCCTTCCTCCAAATCACTGGCACCCCCCCAAAAATCCTGATGCCCCCCAAAAACTTGGGGACCCCCCATATTCCTGAAACCCCCCCAAACCCCTCCCAGAGCCCCCCAAACCCTCGTGCCCCCCCTCCCCTCGGGATCCCCCAATTTAGGATCCCCCAAACCCTCGGGGGGGGTCACTGGGTGGTTTGGGGGGTCCAGGATTTTGGGGGGTACCGGGGGGGCTCTGACCCCCCCCATGTGCCCCCCATTTCCTGACGAAGCACCCCAAGAAGTGCCCCCCCAACCCTTCCCACAGCCCCCCAAACCCTCGTGCCCCCCCCAATTTAGGATCCCCCCAATTTAGGATCCCCCAAACCCCTTTGCTGTTTTTGGGGGGGGGGTCCTGGGTGTTTCGGGGTCCCAGGGATTTTGGGGGTACCGGGGGGGGCTCTGACCCCCCCCATGTGCCCCCCATTTCCTGACGAAGCACCCCAAGAAGTGCCCCCCCCAACCCTTCCCACAGCCCCCCAAACCCTCGTGCCCCCCCCAATTTAGGATCCCCCCCAATTTAGGATCCCCCAAACCCCTTTGCTGTTTTTGGGGGGGGGGTCCCTGGGTGTTTCGGGGGTCCCAGGGATTTTGGGGGGTACTGGGGGGGGCTCTGACTCCCCCCATGTGCCCCCCCATTTCCTGACGAAGCACCCCAAGAAGTGCCCCCCCCAACCCTTCCCAGAGCCCCCCAAATCCCGTGACCCCCCCGGATCCCCCCAATTTAGGATCCCCCAAACCCCTTTGCTGTTCTGGGAGGGGGGGGTGTCCCTGGTGTTTTGGGGTCCCAGGGATTTTGGGGGGTACTGGGGGGGCTCTGACCCCCCCATGTGCCCCCCATTTCCTGACGAAGCACCCCAAGAAGTGCCCCCCCCCCCAACCCTTCCCAGAGCCCCCCCAAATCCCCGTGACCCCCCCGGATCCCCCCAATTTAGGATCCCCCAAACCCCTTTGCTGTTCTGGGGAGGGGGGGTTGTCCCTGGGTGTTTGGGGGTCCCAGGGATTTTGGGGGGTACCGGGGGGGGGGTGTCTGACCCCCCCCCCTTATGTGCCCCCCCAGTTCCTGACGAAGCACCCGGGAAGCGGCTGGGGGCGGGGGTGGGGGGGAGCAGGAGGTCCGCCAGCACCCCTTTTTCCGTCGTACCGACTGGGAGCGCCTGGAACGCCTGGAGGTGCCCCCCCCCTTCACCCCCCGCCCGGTGAGTGCCCCCCCAAATCCCCCCCACTCCCCCGGAGCCCCCCAAAAACCCACCTGAGCTCCTCAACACCCTCCTCCCGCCCCACGCTGCACCCCCAAACTTGATCTGCACCCTCCCACAAGCTCCCCAGCTACCCCAAAATATCCTCAAGGTACCCCCACCCTACCAGGGACCCCCCAGCACCCCAAAACCCCTCCAGGAGCCCCGAGAGACCCCCAAGGTCCCCCTCCAGCACCCCAAAACCCCTCCAGGAGCCCCCAGAGACCCCCAAGGTCCCCCTCCAGCACCCCAAAACCCCTCCAGGAGCCCCCAGAGACCCCCAAGGTCCCCCTCAGGCACCCCAAAACCCCTCCAGGACCCCCGAGAGACCCCCAAGGTCCCCCTCGAGCACCCCAAAACCCCTCCAGGACCCCCGAGAGACCCCCAGGTCCCCCTCCAGCACCCCAAAACCCCTCCAGGAGCCCCCAGAGACCCCCAGGTCCCCCCCAGCACCCCAAAACCCCTCCAGGACCCCTGAGAGACCCCCAAGGTCCCCCCCAGCACCCCAAAACCCCTCCAGGACCCCCGAGAGACCCCCAAGGTCCCCCTCCAGCACCCCAAAACCCCTCCAGGACCCCCCAGAGACCCCCAAGGTCCCCTCCAGCACCCCAAAACCCCTCCAGGAGCCCCCAGAGACCCCTCAGAGACGCCCCAGCACCCCAAAACTCCTCTTGGACTCCTCAGAGACACCCCCAGCACCCCAAAACCCCTCTTGGACCCCTCAGAGACCTCCCCCAGCACCCCAAAACTCCTCTTGGACCCCTCAGAGACACCCCCAGCACCCCAAAACCCCTCCAGGAGCTCCCTGAGCCCCCTCCCAGCCCACCCCAGCACCCAAAACACCTCTTGGACACCCCAGAGACACCCCCAGCACCCCAAAACCCCTCCAGGAGCTCCCTGATCCCCCTCCCAGCCCACCCCAGCACCCCAAAACCCCTCTTGGACCCCTCAGAGACCTCCCCCAGCACCCAAAACCCCTCTTGGACCCCTCAGAGACACCCCCAGGACCCCAAAACACCTCTTGGACCCCTCAGAGACCTCCCCAGCACCCCAAAACCCCTCCAGGAGCTCCCTGAGCCCTCTCCCAGCCCACCCCAGCACCCCAAAACACCTCTTGGACCCCCAGATGCATTTCGGGGTGCACCCCCAAAATGGGGGGGGGCCATGCACTAACCCCCGGCTTCTCTCTCTCTGTGTCTGTCCGTCCGTTCCCCCCCGGGGTCGTCTGTCTGTCCCTGTCCGCCCCCGCGGATTTGGGGGACCCCCCCCGGGCCTGCCTGGATTGGGGGGGTATCTCCGTGTCCATCTGGCTGCATGGGGGGGGGGGCGGTTTTGGGGGTCCCTGTTTTGGGGGGGGCGTTTTGGGGTCCTTCTTTGGGGGGGCTGTTTGGGGGGGCTCATGGCGGGGCTCATTTTGGGGTCCCTTTTGGGGGGTCCTTGTTTTGGGGGTCCATTTTGTCCTTTTATTTTGGGGGGGGGCCTGTTTGGGGGCTTCTTTTTGGGGGTCCCTGGTTTGGGGGGGGGACCTGGGTCCTTGTTTTGGGGGTGGTTGGGGGGGGGTCCCTGTTTTTGGGGTCCCTGGTTTGGGGGCTGGTTTTGGGGGTCCCTCATTTGGGGGTCCCTGTTTTGGGGGGGGGTGACTTCGCGGTCCCTGTTTATGGGGTCCCTATTTTGGGGGGTCCCTGATTTGGGGGCTGGTTTTGGGGTCCCTGTTTTACTGGGTCCCTATTTTTGGGGGTCCCTTTTTTGGGGGGGTGGTTTTTGGGTCCCTGATTTGGGGCTGGTTTTGGGGTCCCTCATTTGGGGGGCCTGTTTTGGGGTGGGTGACTTCGGGGTGCCTGTTTACGGGATCCCTATTTTTGGGGATCCCTATTTTGGGGGCGTGGTTTTGGGTCCCTATTTATGGAATCCTTATTTGGGGGGGGGGGGGTGTCCCCCTATTTTTGGGGGCTGGTTTTGGCCTCCCTGTTTTTTTATCTCCCTCTTTGGGGGGGTGTCTGCCCCCTCCCACTTTTGGGGCTCCTTTGTGCATTTTTGGGGTGTCCCCCCCCCCACAGTGTGGCCGTAACGGGGAGAACTTCGACAAGTTTTTCACGCGGGCCCCCCCGCGCTGACCCCCCCGACCAGCTGGTCCTGGCGGGGCTGGACCAGGGCGACTTTGCGGGGTTCACCTACACGAACCCCGACTTTCTGCACCCCGACCTGCGCCTCCCGGCCCCCCCGGCTCCCTCGTCTGAACCCCTCCCTGATTTGGGGGGCTCCCTTGATTTGGGGGGGCTCCCATCCCCTACTTGGGACCCCAACCCCTTCCTATTTGGGAGACACCCCTCTGATTTGGGGGACCCCCCTGATTTGGGGGGGCTCCCCTCCCCTACTTGAGACACCCCCCCCCTTCCAATTTGGGAGACACCCCTCTGATTTGGGGGAGCCCCCTAATTTGGGGGGGCTCCCCTCCTTTACTTGGAACCCCCCTCTTCCTACTTGGGAGACACCCCTCTGATTTGGGGGGGCTCCCCCTAATTTGGGGGGCTCCCCTTAATTTGGGGGGCTCCCATCCCCTACTTGGGACCCCAACCCCTTCCTATTTGGGAGACACCCCTCTGATTTGGGGGGGCTCCCCCCCACACACACTTAGGAGACCCCCCTCAATTTGGGGGGCTCCCCTCCCTACTTGGGTGACCCTCCCCAATTTGGGGGTTCCCCCCTGAGGTGGGGGAGCCCCCTGATTTGGGGGGCTCCCCCTTATTTGTGGGTCTCCCCCCTTCCTTAGGAGAGCCCCCCCAATTTGGGGGATCCCCTTTGATTTGGGGGGCTCCCCCACCCTACTTGGGAGACCCCCCAATTTGGGGGGTCCCCCAATTTTGGGGCTTTCCCCACTCATTAGAGGTTCCCCCCCTAAATTTGGGGACTCCCCCCCAAAATCTGGGGCCCCTCCCTTATACCGGGGCTCCCCCAATCCTGCCCCCCCCTTTGCACCCCCATTTTAGCCTGCCCCTCCCCTCTGCTCCCCCAAACCACGGGGGTCCCCCAAAAGCTTCACCCCCATTTCTCCCCCCCCCATTTTGGGGGTACCCCACCAATTTTTGGGGGTACTCCCCCAACTTTGGGGGTAATCCCTCTATTTTTGGGGGGGGGTACCCCCCAATTTTGGGGATACTCCCTCTATTTATGGGGTCCCCCCCAATTTTTGGGCCTCCCCCTCAATTTTGGGGGTCCCCCCTCCCCCAGCTGTGACTCCCCCGGATGAGCTGGAGGGGGCGGGGGGGGAGGGGGACGCTGACACCCTCCCTTGGATCTGGGGGTGCGGGGTGGGGGGGAACCCCGACTTTCCCCTCTCCACCCCCCCAAAACCCATCCCCTCCCCCCCCTCCCCTTGCAGAGACCTGGCGGTGGGACCCAGCGTCCTGCCCCTCCCCCAACTGCTCACATCCCCCCCCCCGGGACCCCCCCCCATATAGCCGGGGCCCCCAAAACCCCTCCGGGGCCCCCAAAACCCCCCTGGGCCCCCCCAAACCCCCCCCCCCCGATTCCTTTAAGTATAAAAGTGAATGAGCCGGTGCCCGAGTCCCGCCTCTTCGTCCGGGGGGGGAGGGAAGGGGGGGAGGGGTCGGACCCTGGGTCCCCCCGGCGTGGGGGAGGGGTGGGGGGTCGGAGCCTGGGTCCCTTGGGTGAGGGGTGGGCGCCTGGGGTCCCTTTTTTTGGGGTGGGGTGGGGTGGCCGGGGGTCCCCTTGGGTGGGGGGGGGGTTGGGGTGCGGGAGGTCGGAGCCTGGATCCCCTTGGGTGGGGGGTGGGCGCCTGGTGTCCCTTTTTTGGGGGGGGGGGGGGGGGTGGTGCCCCTTGGGTGGGGGGGGGTGGGGAAGGGGTGCCCGGAGCCTGGGTCCCCTTGAGTGGGGGGTGAGCGCCCGGGGTCCCTTTTTTGGGGGGGGGAGTGCCCGGGGTCCCCCTGGGGTGGGGGGCCGGAGCCTGGGTCCCCTTGGGTGGGGGGTGGGCGCCTGGGGTCCCTTTTTGGGGTGGGGGGGGGTGCCCGGGGTCCCTTTGGGTGGGCGCCTGGGGTCCCTTTTTTGGGGGGGGGTGCCCGGGGTCCCCTTGGGTGGGCGCCTGGGGTCCCTTTTTGAGGTGTGGGGGTGCCCGGGGTCCCCTTGGGTGTGGGGGGGCTGGGGTGGGGGAGGGGTGCCCGGAGCCTGGGTCCCTTGGGTGGGGGGTGGGCGCCTGGGGTCCCTTTTTTGGGGTGGGGGTGGGGCCCGAACTCCTGGGTCCACTTGGGGTGGGGTTGGGGGTGCCCGAGGTCCTTTTGGGTGGGGTGGGGGTGGGGTGCAGGAGGAGGAAGAGGAGGGGTGGGGGAGGGGCGAGCGCGCTCTGTCCCTTTAAGCGCGGCCGCCCCGTGACATCACGGTGGCCGCGGGGGGGCCGGGAGGGGGGGGGCGCCCATCCCCCTCTCCCCCCCCCCTCCTCCACCCAACCCCCCCCCACCCCCACCCCCCCCCACGGCCGAAGCCGCCGCCGCGCTCGGTGCGGCCCCGTCCTGCGTCCGTCCGTCCGTCCGCCCGTCCGGCCTCCTCCAGCGCAGCCGCCGTCGCCGCCGCATCCCCCCCCCCCCTCCCCCGCGCCTGTCCGTCCGTCCGGCGCCCACCCGCGTCCGTCTGTCCCGCATCCCTCCCCCATCAACGTCCGTCTGTCCTTCATCCCTCCATCACATCCCTCCGTCCCGCGTCCGCCTGTCCCGCATCCCCCCCCCCCCCCACCGCGTCCGTCTGTCCTTCAGCCCTCCATCCCCCCCCGTGTCCGTCTGTCCCGCAGCCCCCCATCACCTCCCTCCATCCCCCCACCCCGCGTCCGTCTGTCCCGCATCCCCCCCCCCCGCGTCCGTCTGTCCTTCATCCCTCCATCACATCCCTCCCCCCCGTGTCCGTCTGTCCCGCATCCCTCATCGCCTCCCCCCCCGCCCCGTGTCCGTCTGTCCTTCATCCCTCCATCACCTCCACTCCCCCGTGTCCGTCTGTCCGGCGTCCCCTCCCCCATCACATCCCCCCCCGTGTCCGTCTGTCCCGCATCCCCCCCCCCCCGTGTCCGTCTGTCCTTCATCCCTCCATCACCTCCCCCCCCGTGTCCGTCTGTCCCGCATTCCCCCCCCCCCGTGTCCGTCTGTCCGTCCATCCCCCCCCCCCCCCCAGCTCCCCATGGCGCCCCGGACCCCGGGGACCCCGCAGCCGGTGACGCCGTGAGCGGGTGAGGTCACGCGTGTGCGAGGTCACGCGTGGTGCGAGGTCACGCGTGTAGGGGTCACGCGTGTGGGGGCGGGCGATGCGGGGGGCGGGGGGGGGGGCGTGCAAAGGGCCCTGGGCGTGCAACGGTCACGCGTGTGCGAGGCGTGCGAGACTGCCTGAGCGTGCAAGGCGCACACGCGTGTGCAGGGCGTGCTCAGGGCCACGCGTGTGCGGGGCGTGCAAAAGACCACGCGTGTGCAGGGCGTGCACAGGGCCACGCGTGTGCAAGGCGTGCGAGATCCCTCCCGAGCGTGCAAGGCGCACACGCGTGTGCGGGGGGGGGGATGCAAGAGCCACGCGTGTGCAGGGCGTGCACGGGGCCACGGCGTGTGCGAGACGTGCAAGATACGTGTGGGGTGTGCAAGGGTCGGGCGTGCGAGGACGGGGCACTGGGGGGGGGGGGAGCCGTGCACACGCGTGTCCCACGTGCGACGTCCCGTGGGGGCAGCGAGGCCGGCGGCTGCACACGCGTGTTCCCTGTGCCCGCACGGGCGTGCGTGCCCTCGGCGTCCTCCCTGCACACGCGTGTGCGTCCTCCTGCCCCCCCCGCCGTGTCCCTGCCTGTACCGTGCACCCCCCCGCCCCCCCATAACCCCCCTACCCCCCAAGCCCCCCCAAACCCACCCCCCGACCCCCCCATGCCCCCTTGACCCCCCCAGACCCCCCCAAGCCCCGCCAAACCCACCCCCCGACCCTCCCATGCCCCCCTCTGACCCCCCCAGACCCTCCCAAGCCCCCCAAACCCCTCCTGTCCCCCCGTGCCCCCTCCTGCCCCCTTTATGCCCTCCCTGACCCCCCCAAGACCCCGCCCCCCCATGCCCCCCCAAGCCCCCCCATTCCGCCTCCTGACCCCCCCGACCCCCTGTACCTCCCCTTATGCCTTCTCCTGCCCCCTGTACCCCCCCAAGCCCCCCAAACCCACCCCCCGACCCCCCCATGCCCCGCTCTGACCTCCCCAAACCCCCCCAAGCCCCCCCAAACTCACCCCCCGACTCCCCCAAACCCCCCAGACCCCCTCTAACCTCCCCAAGCCCCCCCAGGCCCCCTCCTCCCCCCAATACCCCCCCTTATGCCCCCTTTATGCCCTCTCCTGCTCCCTGTGCCCCCCTAACCCACCCTCCTGACCCCCCAAACGCCCCCAAACTCACCCCCCGACACCCCCAAACCCTCCCTGACTCCTCCAGCCCCCCCCAAACCCCCCCCAGGCCCCCTCCTCCCCCCTCTACCTCCCCTTATTCCCCATTTACGCCCTCTCCTGCCCCTGTACCCCCCCAAACCCACCCCCCTGACCCCCCAACCCCCCCATGCCCCCCAAACTCACCCCCCCGACTCCCCCAACCCCCCCTGACCCCTCCTGACCCCCCGAAGCCCCTCCCAACCCCCCCCAAGCCCCCTCCACCTCCCATTATTCCCCATTTACGCCCTCTCCTGGCCCCTCTACCCCCCCCAACCCCACTCCCTGGACCCCCCCCTGACCCCCCAACCCCCCCCATGCCCCCCCAAACTCACCCCCCCGACTCCCCCAAACCCCCCCTGACCCCTCCTAACCCCCCGAAGCCCCTCCCAACCCCCCCCAAGCCCCCTCCTCCCCCCTCTACCTCCCATTATTCCCCATTTACGCCCTCTCCTGCCCCCTCTAACCCCCCCTCCTGACCCCCCAAACCCCCCCATGCCCCCCCAAACTCACCCCTCCGACTCTCCCAACCCCCCCCGACCCCTCCTGACCCCCCGAAGCCCCTCCCAACCCCCCCCAGGCCCCCTCCTCCCCCTCTACCTCCCATTATTCCCCATTTACACCCTCTCCTGCCCCCTCTACCCCCCCCAACCCGACCCCCCCTGACCCCCCAATCCCCCCCATGCCCCCCAAACTCACCCCCCCGACTCCCCCAAACCCCCCCCTGACCCCTCCTGACCCCCCGAAGCCCCTCCCAACCCCCCCAAGCCCCCTCCTCCCCCCTCTACCTCCCCTTATTCCCCATTTACTCCCTCTCCTGCCCCCTGTACCCCCCCAAACCCACCCCCCTGACCCCCAATCCCCCCCATGCCCCCCCAAACTCACCCCCCCGACACCCCCAAACCCTCCCTGACTCCTCCAGCCCCCCCAAGCCCCCCCCATGCCCCCTCCTGCCCCCAATACCCCCCTTATGCCCCCTTTATGCCCTCTCCTGCCCCCTGTACCCCCCAAACCCACCCCCTGACCCCCCAAACCCCCCCATGCCCCCCCAAACTCACCCCCCCGACTCCCTCAAACCCCTCCAGACCCTCTCTGCCCCCCCAAAACCCCCCCAAGCCCCCTCCTCCCCCTCTACCTCCCATTATTCCCCATTTACGCCCTCTCCTGCCCCCTCTCCCCCCCCCAACCCCACTCCCTGGACCCCTCCTGACCCCCCAACCCCCCATGCCCCCCCAAACTCACCCCCCCGACTCCCCCAAACCCCCCCTGACCCCACCTGACCCTCCGAAGCCCCTCCCAACCCCCCCCAAGCCCCCTCCTCCCCCCTCTACCTCCCATTATTCCCCATTTACGCCCTCTCCTGCCCCCTCTAACCCCCCCTCCTGACCCCCCAAACCCCCCCATGCCCCCCCAAACTCACCCCTCCGACTCTCCCAACCCCCCCGACCCCTCCTGACCCCCCGAAGCCCCTCCCAACCCCCCCCAGGCCCCCTCCTCCCCCTCTACCTCCCATTATTCCCCATTTACACCCTCTCCTGCCCCCTCTACCCCCCCAACCCGACCCCCCTGACCCCCCAATCCCCCCATGCCCCCCCAAACTCACCCCCCCGACTCCCCCAAACCCCCCCTGACCCCTCCTGACCCCCCGAAGCCCCTCCCAACCCCCCCAAGCCCCCTCCTCCCCCCTCTACCTCCCATTATTCCCCATTTACGCCCTCTCCTGCCCCCTGTACCCCCCCAAACCCACCCCCCTGACCCCCCAATCCCCCCCATGCCCCCCAAACTCACCCCCCCGACACCCCCAAACCCTCCCTGACTCCTCCAGCCCCTCCAAGCCCCCCCCAGGCCCCCTCCTGCCCCCAATACCCCCCCTTATGCCCCCTTTATGCCCTCTCCTGCCCCCTGTACCCCCCCAAACCCACCCCCTGACCCCCCAAACCCCCCCATGCCCCCCAAACTCCCCCCCCGACTCCCCCAAACCCCCCCTGACCCCTCCTGACCCCCCAAAGCCCCTCCCAACCCCCCCAAGCCCCCTCCTCCCCCCTCTACCTCCCATTATTCCCCATTTACGCCCTCTCCTGCCCCCTCTCCCCCCCCAACCCACTCCCTGGACCCCTCCTGACCCCCCAAACCCCCCCATGCCCCCCCAAACTCACCCCCCCGACTCCCCCAAACCCCCCCTGACCCCTCCTGACCCCCCGAAGCCCTCCCAACCCCCCCCGAGCCCCCTCTACCTCCCATTATTCCCCATTTACGCCCTCTCCTGCCCCTCTACCCCCCCCAACCCCACTCCCTGGACCCCTCCTGACCCCCCAAACCCCCCCATGCCCCCCAAACTCACCCCCCCGACTCCCCCAAACCCCCCCTGACCCCTCCTGACCCTCCGAAGCCCCTCCCAACCCCCCCAAGCCCCCTCCTCCCCCTCTACCTCCCATTATTCCCCATTGACGCCCTCTCCTGCCCCCTCTACCCCCCCAACCCGACCCCCCCTGACCCCCCAAACCCCCCCATGCCCCCCCAAACCCCCCCCCCCCCCCCAGGTCTCAGGATGAGCTCGTGCAGCAGCCGGGCGCTGACGCTGCTGAGCAGCGTCTTCGGGGCCTGCGGGCTGCTGCTGGTGGGCATCGCCCCCGACCCCCCCTGACCCCCCCAAACCCCCCCAAACCCACCCCCTGACACCCCCAAACCCTCCCTGACTCCTCCAGCCCCCCCCAAGCCCCCCCCATGCCCCCTCCTCCCCCCTCTACCTCCCATTATTCCCCATTTACGCCCTCTCCCTGCCCCCTCTACCCCCCCCAACGCCACTCCCTGGACCCCTCCTGACCCCCCAAGCCCCCCCATGCCCCCCCAAACTCACCCCCCGACTCCCCCAAACCCCCCCTGACCCCTCCTGACCCCCCGAAGCCCCTCCCAACCCCCCCCAAGCCCCCTCCTCCCCCCTCTACCTCCCATTATTCCCCCATTTACGCCCTCTCCTGCCCCCTCTAACCCCCCAACCCGACCCCCAAGCCCCCCCATGCCCCCTCCTCCCCCCTCTACCTCCCATTATTCCCCATTTACGCCCTCTCCTGCCCCCTCTACCCCCCCAACCCGACCCCCCAAACCCCCCCATGCCCCCCCAAACCCCCCCCCCCAGGTCTCAGGATGAGCTCGTGCAGCAGCCGGGCGCTGACGCTGCTGAGCAGCGTCTTCGGGGCCTGCGGGCTGCTGCTGGTGGGCATCGCCGTCAGCACCGACTACTGGCTCTACATGGAGGAGGGGGTGGTGCTGCCCCAGAACCAGAGCACCGAGGTGCGCATGGCCCTGCACGCCGGCCTCTGGCGCGTCTGCTTCTTCGCCGGTACGGCCCCCCCCCCCCAACCCCCCCCCTGCCCCCCACACACACCCCCCCCAACCCTCACCCCCCCGGTGTTGGGGGGAGGGGGAGATGGGGGCGGTTGAAGGGGGGGGGGAAGTGGGGCGGGGGGGTTCCCGGGGGCTCGGAGGGGGTTGCAGGGGAGGGTCTGAGGGCGCACGAGGTCAGACGGGGTCGCAGGGGATCGTATGGGATCTGCCGGGGGCGCACGGGGGCGCACGGGGGCGCACGGGATCACACAGGATCACCTAAGCTCACACAAGGGCACACGGGGTCACACAGGATCACACGGGATCACACAGGATCACACGGGATCACACGGGATCACACGAGCTCACACGAGCTCACACGGGATCACACAGGATCACCCAAGCTCACACAGGGGCACACGGGATCACATGGGATCACACAGGATCACACGGGATCACACGGGATCACACAGGATCACCCAAGCTCACACAGGGGCACACGGGATCACATGGGATCACACAGGATCACACGGGATCACACGGGATCACACAGGATCACCTAAGCTCGCACGAGGTCACACGGGATCACACAGGATCACACGGGATCACACAGGATCACCTAAGCTCGCACGAGGTCACACGGGATCACACGGGATCACACGGGATCACACAGGATCACACAGGATCATCTAAGCTCACACGGGATCACACGGGATCACACGGGATCACCTAAGCTCACACAAGCTCACACAGGGGCACACGGGGTCACACGGGATCACCTAAGCTCACACAAGCTCACACAGGATCACACAGGATCACACGGGATCACTTAAGCGCACACAAGCTCACACGGGATCACACAGGATCACACGGGATCACCTAAGCTCACACGGGATCACACGGGATCACACGGGATCACATGAGATCACCTAAGCTCACACAGGGGCACACGGGATCACATGGGATCACATGGGATCACCTAAGCTCACACAAGCTCACACAGGGGCACACGGGATCACACGGGATCACATGGGATCACACAGGCTCCCACAAGCTCCCACGGGCTCTCACATGTGCTCCCACGGGCTCACATGAGCTCCCACGGGATCATATGAGCTCACACGGGATCACACAGGATCACATGGGCTCCCGCGGGATCACATGGGCTCCCATGGGA
The DNA here is from genome assembly GCF_964195595.1 of Calonectris borealis. Classification (NCBI taxonomy): domain Eukaryota; kingdom Metazoa; phylum Chordata; class Aves; order Procellariiformes; family Procellariidae; genus Calonectris; species Calonectris borealis. The sequence goes on from NW_027441627.1 coordinate 46,265, forward strand.
TCATATGGGCTCACACGGGATCACACAGTATCACATGGGCTCCCACGGGATCATATGGGCTCCCACGGGGTTACACAGGATCACATGGGCTCCCACAGGATCACATGGGCTCCCACGGGATCACACGGGATCATATGGGCTCCCACGGGATCACACAGGATCACATGGGCTCCCACAGGATCACATGAGCTCCCACGGGATCACATGGGATCATATGGGCTCCCACGGGATCACATGGGCTCACATGGGCTCCCACGGGATCACATGGGCTCCCACAGGATCACACGGGATCCCATGGGATCCCACGGGATCACCCGAGCTCACGTGTGCTCGCACGGGATCCCATGGGATCCCATGGGCTCCCACCCACCCCCATTACCAGTGGGGGAGCACATGGGGACACCGGGGGGATTTGGGGGGACCCTTTGGGATATGGGGGGTCCCGGGGGGACTTGGGGACCCTATGGGATAGGGGGGGACCCAGGGGGCTTTGGGGGGACCCTATGGGATTTGGGGGGACCCTATGGGATATGGGGGGTCCTAGGGGGGCTTTGGGGGGACCCTATGGGATATGGGGGTCCTGGGGGGGATCTGGGGGGACCCCATGGGATATGGGGGTCCTGGGGGGGATCTGGGGGGACCCCATGGGATATGGGGGATCCTGGGGGGCTTTGGGGGGACCCCATGGGATATGGGGGTCCTAGGGGGCTTTGAGGGGACCCTACGGGATATGGGGGTCCTGGGGGGGATCTGGGGGGACCCCATGGGATATGGGGGATCCTGGGGGGCTTTGGGGGGACCCTATGGGATCCGGGGGGTCCTGGGGGGAACTTGGGGACCCTGTGAGATCCGGGGGGATCCGGGGGGACCCTATGGGATCCGGGGGGACGCAGGGGGGTCCCTGAGGGTGCGCCCCCCCCTCGCAGGGCGGGAGAAGGGGCGCTGCGTCGCCTCCGAATATTTCCTGGAGCCCGAAATCAACCTCGTGACCGAAAACACCGAGAACATCCTCAGTGCGTGGGGCTATAGGGGCTATAGGGGCTCTATAGGGGCTATAGGGGCTCTATAGGGGCTCTATAGGGGGCTGTATGCAGGCTAAAGGGGTTCTATAGGGTGCTAGAGGGGCCTACAGGGATTATATAGGGGGCTATAGAGGCCGGGGGAGGGCTGTATGGTGGGCTATAGGGTCTCTATATTGGACCAGGGGGGTTGTATATGGGTTATGGGGACTATAGGGGTGCTATAGGAGCTGTGGGAGGCTCTATATGGGGAGGGGTCTAGGAGCTGTCCAAGGCAGGGAGTATAGAGGAGGCAGGGGGCGTGGCGGGGGGCTTTATAGGGGCTCTGGCGGGATATCCATAGGGGTCCAGGGGTCTATAGGGGCCATGGGCTGCATGGGGGGAATATAGGATCTGTGGAGGGGGCTATAGGAGGGGTCTATAGGGGCTGAGAGGGAGCTGGAGGGGTCCGGGGTAGGTCCGTGGGGGTCTGGAGGGGTCTAGCAGGGTGTGGGGGGCTATAGGGGGCTATAGGGATCTATAGGGGGCTATAGGGGGCTATAGGGGGCTATAGGGATCTATAGGGGGCTATAGGGGGCTGGAGCCGGCTGCTGCCCCCCCCAGAGACGGTGCGGACGGCGACCCCCTTCCCCATGGTCAGCCTCTTCCTCGTCTTCACGGCCTTCGTCATCAGCAACGTGGGGCACATCCGCCCCCAGCGCACGCTGCTGGCCTTCGTCTCCGGCATCTTCTTCATCCTCTCCGGTGAGGGACCCCCCCGGGGACCCCCCCAGGACCCCCCGTAGCTCCCCCAGGACCCCCGTATCTGCCCCAGGGACCCCCAGAACCCCCCCAGGACCCCCCAGGACCCCCGTAGCTGCCCCAGGACCCCCATATCTGCCCCAGGGACCCCCAGAACCCCCCCAGGGCCCCCCCAGGACCCCCGTAGCTGCCCCAGGACCCCCATATCTGTCCTAGGACCTCCCCCAGACCCCCCCCAGGACCCCCGTAGCTGCCCCAGGACCCCCATATTTGCCCCAGGGACCCCCCGAACCCCCCCAGAGCCCCCCCAGGACCCCCATATCTGCCCCAAGACCCCCATATTTGCCCCAGGGACCCCCAGAACCCCCCAGAGCCCCCCCAGGACCCCTGTAGCTGCCCCAGGACCCCCATATTTGCCCCAGGAACCCCCAGAAACCCCCCAGGGCCCCCCCAGGGTCCCCCCAGGACCCCCATATCTGCCCCAGGGCTCCCCAGGAGCCCCCCAGATCCCCCCCAGGACCCCCCTATCTGCCCCAGGTGCCCCCACAACCTGCCTAGGGCCTCCCCAGGACCCCTGTGTCTGCCCCAGGACCCCCCAGAACCCCCCCAGATCCCCCCCAGGACCCCTGTATGTGCCCCAGGACCCCCATATTTGCCCGAGGACCCTTCAGAACCCCCCCAGATCTCCCCCAGGACCCCCATATCTGCCCCAGGAACCCCCAGAACCCCCTTAGGGCCCCCCCAGGACCCCCGTATCTGCCCCAAGACCCTCATATCTGCCCCAGGACCCCCCAGAACCCCCCCCCCAGATCCCTCCCAGGACCCCCATATTTGCCCCAGGGACACTCAGAACCCCCTTAGGGCCCCCCCAGGACCCCCATATCTCCCCCAAGACCCCCATATCTGCCCCAGGACCCCCGTATCTGCCCCAGGAACCCCCAGAACACCCTTTGGGCCCCCCCAAGACCTCCATATCTCCCCCAAGACCCCCGTATCTGCCCCAGGACCCCCCAGAACCCCGCCCCAGATCCCTCCCAGGACCCCCATATCTCCCCCAAGACCCCCATATCTGCCCCAGGACCCCCCAGAACCCCCCCCAGATCCCTCCCAGGACCCCCATATTTGCCCCAGGGACCCCCAGAACCCCCTTAGGCCCCCCCCAGGACCCCTGTATCTCCCCCAAGACCCCCATATCTGCCCCAGGACCCCCATATTTGCCCCAGGAACCCCCAGAACCCCCTTTGGGCCCCCCCAGGACCCCCATATCTCCCCCAAGACCCCCATATCTGCCCCAGGACCCCCGTATCTGCCCCAGGATGCCCCAGAACCCCCTTATGGCCCCCTCAGGACCCCTGTATCTGGCCCAGGAACCCCCAGAACCCCCCTAGATCCCCCCCAGGACCCCTGTATCTCCCCCAAGACCCCCGTATCTGCCCCAGGACCCCCCAGAACCCCCCCCCAGATCCCTCCCAGGACCCCCATATTTGCCCCAGGAACCCCCAGAACCCCCTTTGGGCCCCCCCAGGACCCCCATATCTCCCCCAAGACCCCCGTATCTGCCCCAGGACCCCCCAGAACCCCCCCCCCAGATCCCTCCCAGGACCCCCATATCTCCACCAAGACCCCCAGAATCCCCTTAGGGCCCCCCCAGGACCCCCATATCTCCCCCAAGACCCCCATATCTGCCCCAGGACCCCCCCAGATCGCCCCCAGGACCCCCGTATCTGCCCCAGGAACCCCCAGAAACCCCTTAGGGCCCCCCCAGGACCCCCATATCTCCCCCAAGACCCCCGTATCTGCCCCAGGACCCCCCAGAACCCCCCCCCAGATCCCTCCCAGGACCCCCATATCTCCCCCAAGACCCCCATATCTGCCCCAGGACCCCCGTATCTGCCCCAGGAACCCCCAGAACCCTCTTAGGGCCCCCTCAGGACCCCCGTATCTGCCCCAAGACCCCCATATCTCCCCCAGGACCCCCCGTATCTCCCCCAGGCCCCCCCCAGGGCTGACTCGGGGGGTCCCCCCCGTGCCCCCCCAGGGCTGTCGCTGGTGGTGGGGCTGGTGCTCTACATCTCCAGCATCAACGACGAGGTGATGAACCGGCCCAGCGGCTCCGAGCAGTATTTCCAGTACCGCTACGGCTGGTCCTTCGCCTTCGCCGCCTCCTCCTTCCTCCTCAAAGAGGTGCGCCCCGCCCGCGCCCCGCCCGCGCCCCGCCCGCGCCCCGCCCGCGCCCCGCCCGCGCACCCCCGCGCACCCCCCGCGCACCCCCCGCGCCCCGCCCGCGCCCCGCCCGCGCACCCCCGCGCACCCCCCGCGCAGCCCCCGCGCACCCCCCGCGCACGCATCACACGCCCCGCGCACGCCCCGCGCATGCATCACACGCCCCGCACGTGCATCACACGCCCTGCGCATGCATCACACGCCCCGCGCATGCATCACACGCCCCGCGCATGCATCACATGCCCTGTGCATGCCCCGCGCATGCATCACACGCCCCGCGCACACCCTGCGCAGGCCCTGCGCATGCATCACACGCCCCACGCATGCATCACACGCCCCGCGCACACCCTGCGCAGGCCCTGCGCATGCATCACACGCCCCACGCATGCATCACACGCCCCGCGCACACCCTGCGCAGGCCCTGCGCATGCATCACACGCCCCACGCATGCATCACACGCCCCGCGCACGTCCCGCGCACGCTTCGCACACCCCGCGCATGCATCACACGCCCCGCGCATGCATCACACGCCCTGCGCACGCCCCGCACATGCATCACACGCCCCGCGCACACATCACACGCCACACGCACGCCCCGCACATGCATCACACGCCCCGCGCACGCCCCGCGCATGCACCACATGCCCTGCGCATGCATCACACGCCCTGCGCACGCCCCGCGCATGCATCACACCCCCCGCGCACGCATCACACGCCCCACGCATGCATCACATGCCCTGCACACGCCCCGCGCATGCATCACACGCCCCATGCATGCATCACACGTCCCGCGCATGCTTCGCACACCCTGCGCATGCATCACACCCCCCGCGCACGCATCACACGCCCCGCGCATGCATCACATGCCCTGCACACACCCCGCGCATGCATCACACACCCCATGCATGCATCACACGCCCTGCGCACGCCCCGCGCGCGCTTCGCACGCCCCTCGCATGCCCCGCACACGCCCCTCGCATGCTTTGCACGTCCCTCGCACGCCCCTCGCATGCATCACACGCCCCTCGCACACCCTCGCCCACCCCGGCCGAGTGCTGGGGTGACGGGTGCCCCTCCCCGGCAGGGCGCAGGCGTGATGTCGGTGTACCTGTTCCCCCTCCCCCGCCCTCGCCCACCCTTGCCCGCCCTTGCCCACCCTCGCCCACCCTCGCCCACCCTTGCACGCCCTCGCTGGCCCTCGCCCACCCTTGCATGCCCTCGCTGACCCTCGCTGACCCTCGCCCACCCCCGGGTGACGGGTGCCCCTCCCCGGCAGGGCGCGGGCGTGATGTCGGTGTACCTGTTCCCCCTCCCCCGCCCTCGCTGACCCTCGCCCACCCGCGGGTGACGGGTGCCCCTCCCCGGCAGGGCGCGGACATGATGTCGGTGTACCTGTTCCCCCTCCCCCGCCCTCGCTGACCCTCGCCCACCCCCGGGTGACGGGTGCCCCTCCCCGGCAGGGCGCGGGCGTGATGTCGGTGTACCTGTTCACCCTCGCCCGCCCTCGCCCACCCTTGCCCGCCCTTGCCCACCCTTGCTGACCCTCGCCCACCCTTGCTGACCCTCGTCCACCCTTGCCCGCCCTTGCCCACCCTCGCCCACCCTCGCCCACCCTCGCCCACCCTCGCTGACCCTCGCCCACCCCCGGGGTGACGGGTGCCCCTCCCCGGCAGGGCGCGGGCGTGATGTCAGTGTACCTGTTCACCCTCGCCCACCCTCGCCCACCCTCGCCCACCCCCGGGTGACGGGTGCCCCTCCCCGGCAGGGCGCGGGCGTGATGTCGGTGTACCTGTTCACCCTCGCCCACCCTCACCCGCCCTCGCCCACCCTCGCTGACCCTCGCCCACCCTCACCCGCCCTCGCCCACCCTCGCCGACCCTCGCCCACCCTCCCCCGCCCTCGCTGACCCTCGCCCACCCGCGGGTGACGGGTGCCCCTCCCCGGCAGGGCGCAGGCGTGATGTTGGTGTACCTGTTCACCCTCCCCCGCCCTCGCCCACCCTCGCCGACCCTCGCCCACCCTCCCCCGCCCTCGCCGACCCTCGCCCACCCGCGGGTGACGGGTGCCCCTCCCCGGCAGGGCGCGGGCGTGATGTCGGTGTACCTGTTCCCCCTCCCCCGCCCTCGCCCACCCTCACCCGCCCTCGCCCACCCTCGCTGACCCTCGCCCACCCTCGCCAGCCCTTGCCCACCCTCGCCGACCCTCGCCCACCCTCCCCCGCCCTCGCTGACCCTCGCCCACCCGCGGGTGACGGGTGCCCCTCCCCGGCAGGGTGCGGGCGTGATGTCGGTGTACCTGTTCCCCCTCCCCCGCCCTCGCCCACCCTCGCCGACCCTCGCCCACCCTCCCCCGCCCTCGCTGACCCTCGCCCACCCGCGGGTGACGGGTGCCCCTCCCCGGCAGGGCGCGGGCGTGATGTCGGTGTACCTGTTCCCCCTCCCCCGCCCTCGCTGACCCTCGCCCACCCCTGGGTGACGGGTGCCCCTCCCCGGCAGGGCGCGGGCGTGATGTCGGTGTACCTGTTCACCCTCGCCCACCCTCACCCGCCCTCGCCCACCCTCGCTGACCCTCGCCCACCCTCGCCAGCCCTTGCCCACCCTCGCCGACCCTCGCCCACCCTCCCCCGCCCTCGCTGACCCTCGCCCACCCGCGGGTGACGGGTGCCCCTCCCCGGCAGGGCGCGGGCGTGATGTCGGTGTACCTGTTCCCCCTCCCCCGCCCTCCCCCGCCCTCGCCCACCCTCGCCCACCCCCGGGTGACGGGTGCCCCTCCCCGGCAGGGCACGGGCGTGATGTCGGTGTACCTGTTCACCCTCGCCCACCCTCACCCGCCCTCGCCCACCCTCGCTGACCCTCGCCCACCCTCGCCAGCCCTTGCCCACCCTCGCCGACCCTTGCCCACCCTCCCCCGCCCTCGCTGACCCTCGCCCACCCCCGGGTGACGGGTGCCCCTCCCCGGCAGGGCGCGGGCGTGATGTCGGTGTACCTGTTCACCCTCCCCCGCCCTCGCCCACCCTCGCCCGCCCTCGCCCACCCTTGCTGACCCTCGCCCACCCGCGGGTGACGGGTGCCCCTCCCCGGCAGGGCGCGGGCGTGATGTCGGTGTACCTGTTCCCCCTCCCCCGCCCTCGCCCACCCTCGCCGACCCTCGCCCACCCTCCCCCGCCCTCGCTGACCCTCGCCCACCCGCGGGTGACGGGTGCCCCTCCCCGGCAGGGCGCGGGCGTGATGTCGGTGTACCTGTTCCCCCTCCCCCGCCCTCGCTGACCCTCGCCCACCCGCGGGTGACGGGTGCCCCTCCCCGGCAGGGCGCGGGCGTGATGTCGGTGTACCTGTTCACCCTCCCCCGCCCTCGCCCACCCTCACCCGCCCTCGCCCACCCTTGCTGACCCTCGCCCACCCGCGGGTGACGGGTGCCCCTCCCCGGCAGGGCGCGGGCGTGATGTCGGTGTACCTGTTCCCCCTCCCCCGCCCTCGCCCACCCTCGCCGACCCTCGCCCACCCTCCCCCGCCCTCGCTGACCCTCGCCCACCCCCGGGTGACGGGTGCCCCTCCCCGGCAGGGCGCGGGCGTGATGTCGGTGTACCTGTTCACCCTCACCCGCCCTCGCCCACCCTCGCCCACCCTCGCCCACCCTCGCCTGCCCTCGCCCGCCCTTGCTGGCCCTCGCCCACCCTCGCCCGCCCTTGCCCACCCTTGCTGACCCTCGCCCACCCTCCCCCGCCCTCGCTGACCCTCGCCCACCCTCGCCCACCCTTGCACGCCCTCGCTGACCCTCGCCCGCCCCCGGGGTGACGGGTGCCCCTCCCCAGCAGGGCGCGGGCGTGATGTCGGTGTACCTGTTCCCCCTCCCCCGCCCTCGCTGACCCTCGCCCACCCGCGGGTGACGGGTGCCCCTCCCCGGCAGGGCGCGGGCGTGATGTCGGTGTACCTGTTCCCCCTCCCCCGCCCTCGCCCACCCTCACCCGCCCTCGCCCACCCTCGCCCACCCTCGCCCGCCCTCGCTGACCCTCGCCCACCCTCGCCCACCCTCCCCCGCCCTCGCCGACCCTCGCCCACCCGCGGGTGACGGGTGCCCCTCCCCGGCAGGGCGCGGGCGTGATGTCGGTGTACCTGTTCCCCCTCCCCCGCCCTCGCCCACCCTCACCCGCCCTCGCCCACCCTCGCTGACCCTCGCCCACCCTCGCCAGCCCTTGCCCACCCTCGCCGACCCTCGCCCACCCTCCCCCGCCCTCGCTGACCCTCGCCCACCCGCGGGTGACGGGTGCCCCTCCCCGGCAGGGTGCGGGCGTGATGTCGGTGTACCTGTTCCCCCTCCCCCGCCCTCGCCCACCCTCGCCGACCCTCGCCCACCCTCCCCCGCCCTCGCTGACCCTCGCCCACCCGCGGGTGACGGGTGCCCCTCCCCGGCAGGGTGCGGGCGTGATGTCGGTGTACCTGTTCACCCTCCCCCGCCCTCGCTGACCCTCGCCCACCCTCGCCCACCCTCGCCCACCCTTGCTGACCCTCGTCCACCCTTGCACACCCTCGCCCACCCTCGCTGACCCTCGCCCACCCGCGGGTGACGGGTGCCCCTCCCCGGCAGGGCGCGGGCGTGATGTCGGTGTACCTGTTCACCCTCCCCCGCCCTCACCCACCCTTGCCCACCCTTGCTGACCCTCGCCCACCCTTGCACGCCCTCGCTGACCCTTGCCCACCCTCGCCCGCCCTTGCCCACCCTTGCTGACCCTCGCCCACCCTTGCACGCCCTCGCTGACCCTCCCCCGCCCTCGCCCACTCTCGCCCACTCTCGCCCACCCTCGCCCGCCCTTGCCCACCCTTGCTGACCCTCGCCCGCCCTTGCACGCCCTCGCTGACCCTCGCCTGCCCTCGCCCACCCGTGGGTGACGGGTGCCCCTCCCCGGCAGGGCGCGGGCGTGATGTCGGTGTACCTGTTCCCCCTCCCCCGCCCTCGCTGACCCTCGCCCACCCGCGGGTGACGGGTGCCCCTCCCCGGCAGGGCGCGGGCGTGATGTCGGTGTACCTGTTCACCAAGCGCTACGCGGAGGAGGAGCTGTACCGGGCGCCGGCGGGGCTGCTGCGGCCGCGGCTGAGCGCCTGCTCGGGGCTGTCGGGGCAGTTCCTGCAGCCCCGCGCGTGGCCCCGCGCCCGCAGCCCCTCCGAGGCCTCCTCCGACGTCTCCATCCAGATGACCCAGAACTACCCCCCCGCCATCAAGTACCCCCAGCACGGGCACCTCTCCACCTCCCCCTGCTAGGGGGGGCGGGGGGGGCGGGGGGACGCTGGGAGGACGGGGACCATGGGGACAGGGGGACGGGGGGAGGGTGGGGATGATGGGGGACAGGGGGACAATGGGGACAGGGGGATGATGGGGACAATGGGGGCATGGGGACAGTGGGGACATGGGGACAATGGGGACATGGGGACATGGGGACATGGGGACATGGGGACAGGGGGACAATGGGGACATGGGGACATGGGGACAATGGGGACATGGGGACCATGGGGACAGGGGGACAGCAGGGATGTTGGGAGGATGGGGACAATGGGGACATGGGGACAGCGGGGACGTTGGGAGGATGGGGATGATGGGGGACATGGGGACCATGGGGACATGGGGACCATGGGGACAGGGGGACAGCGGGGACATGGGGACAGCGGGGACATTCAGAGGATGGGGATGATGGGGGACATGGGGACAATGGGGACATGGGGACATGGGGACAATGGGGACATGGGGACCATGGGGACAGGGGGACAGCAGGGATGTTGGGAGGATGGGGACAATGGGGACATGGGGACAGCAGGGACGTTGGGAGGATGGGGATGATGGGGGACATGGGGACCATGGGGACATGGGGACAGCGGGGACATGGGGACAGCGGGGACGCTGGGAGGATGGGGATGATGGGGGACATGGGGACAATGGGGACAGGGGGATGATGGGGACAATGGGGACATGGGGACATGGGGACATGGGGACATGGGGACGGGGACAGCGGGGACGTTCGGAGGATGGGGACGTGGGGACAATGGGGACATGGGGACAATGGGGACAGGGGGATGATGGGGACATGGGGACATGGGGACATGGGGACGGGGACAGCGGGGACGTTCGGAGGATGGGGACGTGGGGACAATGGGGACATGGGGACATGGGGACAATGGGGACATGGGGACAATGGGGACAGGGGGATGATGGGGACATGGGGACATGGGGACATGGGGACGGGGACAGCGGGGACGTTCGGAGGATGGGGACGTGGGGACAATGGGGACATGGGGACAATGGGGACATGGGGATGATGGGGGACATGGGGACAGCAGGGACGTTCAGAGGATGGGGACAATGGGGATGATGGGGGACATGGGGACATGGGGACATGGGGACGGGGACAGCGGGGACGTTTGGAGGATGGGGACAATGAGGACATGGGGACATGGGGACAGCGGGGACATTTGGAGGATGGGGACGTGGGGATGATGGGGACATGGGGATGATGGGGGACATGGGGACAGCGGGGACATGGGGATGTTGGGGACAGCAGGGACGTTCAGAGGATGGGGACAGCGGGACGATGAGGGACATGGGGACAGCGGGGACATGGGGACAATGGGGACATAGGGAGGATGGGGACAGCGGGGACGTTCGGAGGATGGGGACGTGGGGACGATGGGGGACATGGAGACAGTGGGGACAGGAGGGACATGGGGATGCTGGGGACAGTGGGGACATCTGGGGCCACCACGAATGGGACAATGGAGCCACCAGGGATGGGGACGTCTGGGGTTGGGGACACTGGGGACACCTGGGACCACCAGGGATGGGGACATCTGGGGTTGGGGACACTGGGGCCATCTGGGGCCACCAGAGATGGGACAATGGAGCCACCAGGGATGGGGACGTCTGGGGTTGGGGACACTGGGGACATCTGGGGCCACCAGGGATGGGGACACCTGGGGTTGGGGACACTGGGGCCATCTGGGGCCAACAGGACCCTGCTGGGGACGAGGCCACCACTGGGGCCACCATGGCCCCACCCCATCCTGGCCACCGGCGGCCATTTTGTCACGTCCCCCATGGCCAGTGGCGGATGGGACGTCACTGGGCGGCCATCATGTCCTGCCACCACGGCCAGGGTGGCTCGGCGGCCATCTTGTCACCTCAACCACGGCCAGCGGTGGAGGGGATGGGACTTGGCCACCATCTTCTCCTGCCACCGTGGCCAACAAAGGACAGGAGATGGCTCGGTGGCCATCTTGTCACACCAGCCACGGCCAACGATGGGCGGGGTCAGCCTCGGCGGCCATCTTCTCCTGCCACCGTGGCCAACAATGGATGGGACGTGACTCGGTGGCCATCTTGTTCCATCAGCTATGGCCAGGACGTAGCTCAGTGGCCATCTTGGCCGGCTGCTGTGGCCAATGTGGCTTGGCGTCCATCTTCTCCTGCCACCGTGGCCAATGACAGGCAAGCAACGGCTCGGCAGCCATCTTCTCCTGCCACCACAGCCAATGATGGACAAGATGAGCCATGGCGGCCATCTTCTCTTGTAACCACAGCCAATGATGGACAAGATGAGCCATGGCAGCCATCTTCTCTTGTAACCACAGCCAATGATGGACAAGATGAGCCATGGCGGCCATCTTCTCTTGCCACCACAGCCAATGATGGACAAGATGAGCCATGGCGGCCATCTTCTCTTGCCACCACAGCCAATGATGGACAAGATGAGCCATGGCAGCCATCTTCTTTTGTCACCACGGCCAATGATGGACAGGATGAGCCATGGCGGCCATCTTCTCTTGCCACCAGAGCCAATGACGGACAGGATATGACCCGGCAGCCATCTTCTCCTGCCATTCATGGCCGACATGGCTTGACGGCCATCTTCTTCTGCCAACCATGGGCAACGCCAGGCAGGAGGTGGCTCGGCCGCCATCTTTATTGCGTCCCCATTGACCCCTGGGTGCGGGGGGACCTCCCAGGAGAGGACGGGGAGGGGGGGCTGGATTCAGACACATCCCCCCCCCCCCCCCACTGCTTTTGAGCCCCTTTGGCTTTAGCGATGCTTCGCCCCCCTCCCAAATTTAGGGGTGGGGTCTTCCCCTGACCTTTGAACTCTGCCCCCTGCCCCCCGCGTGGCTGGTCCACGGTGGGGTCGGCCCCTCCCATGGCTGCCAGCTCCCATTAGCACAAATTGGGGGGGCAGGGGGGGTCCCGGATGCCCGGGTCCTTGCTGAGGGGGGGGGTGGGTGGTCCTAGAGCAATGGCGGGGGGGGGTCCCAGACGCCTGGGTCCTTGCAGGGGGGTGGGGGTGGGGATAGCTTTGGGGTGGGGGAGGGAAGGGGGAGCCCGGATGCCTGGGTTCCCCAATCTGGGGGGGGGGAGGGGGAGGACCCTCCCCCCAATTTCTGTGGCAATAAACGGCTTCAATATGTAGCTTCCCCCCCCCCCGAAAAAATAGAGGGGGGGGTCGGGGGGGGGGGATGGGTTAAACACCCCCAAAGTGGGGGCAGCGGGGGGGAGGGGGAGGGGGCGTCCCGGTGAAGGGGACCCAGGGAGGGGGAACGGGGCTGGGGGGGGGGCATTGAGCCCCCCGCTCCGGGGTGTGGGGGCCCCCCCGGGGTTTGCCCCCCCCCCCCATCGCTGTACAATATGTAAATAGGGATCAACGCGACCTCAATAAAGGATTTCAAACTACACCCCCTCTGTGTGCCCCCCCCCCCCAAAAACCCACCCTTGGGACCCCCAAAAACCTCCAGTACCCCATGGGAACCCCATTGGGGGGGGGGGGTCAGTTGGGGGGGGGGCAATAGGGAGGTGATGGGGGCAATTAGGGGCTGGGGGGGCAATGGGGGGTGATGGGGGCAATTTGGGGGGCAATGGGGGGTGATGGGGGCAATTAGGGGCTGGGGGGCAATGAGGGGTGATGGGGCAATTAGGGGCTGGGGGGGCAATTAGGTTGCGGGGGCAATGGAGGGTGACGGGGCAATTGGGGGGGCAATGGGGGGGTGATGGGGCAATTAGGGTGGGGGAGCAATGGGGGGCGACGGGGGCAATTAGGGGCTGGGGGGGCAATTAGGGTGGGGGGGCAATAGGGGTTGATGGGGGCAATTAGGGACTGGGGGGCAAGGGGGGGGTGACAGGGCAGTTAGGGTGGGGGGCAATGGGGGGTTACAGGGGTAATTAGGGGCTGGGGGGGCAATTAGGGTGGGGGGGAATGGGGGTGATGGGGCAATTAGGGGGGGCAATTAGGGTGGGGGCAATGAGGGGGTGACGGGGGCAATTAGGGTGGGGGGGCAATGGGGGGGTGACAGGGGCAATTAGGGGCTGGGGGCAATTAGGGTGGGGGGCAATGGGGGGTGATGGGGCAATTAGGGGCTGGGGGGGCAATTAGGGTGGGGGGGCAATGGTGGGGTGATGGGGGCAACGGGAGGGGTGAGGGGGGTATGGGGGAGTCTGGAGCAGCTCAGCCCCCCCCCTCCCCGCGCTCTAGGGGGCGTGGCCACGCGGTTGCTAGGATACCGGCCAGCATCCCCATCGCCATGGCAACCTCACGGCGGGAGGGAGCTGCCCACGGACCCGGAGCCCCCCAATTCTCCTTAGCCCCGCCCCTTCTACGCTCCACCCCCTGCTGACGTCACCCGCCGAAGCTTCCAGGCTCCGCCCCGCGCCGCTTCCCCCCCCACTTCCCCCCCCCCCAAGCCTGGGGGGGCCCCGCCCCCCCCCCCCCCCCCGCCCGCGCCCGCCGCAGCCGCGCCCGGACCGGCACCGGTACCGGCACCCCCGGGACCCCCCCCCGGGACCCCCCCGGGCACCGGGACCCCCCCGAACCACCACCGGGACCCCCCCCCGAACCAGCATCAGGACCCCCCAAAACACCGGGACCCCCCCGAACCGGCACCGGGACCCCTCCGGGACCCCCCCCCCCAACTCCGACACCGGGACCCCCGGCCCCCAAAACCGGGCTCACTCCCCCCCCCCGACCCCCCCAAACCGGCGTCTGAGAAGGTAACGGGGGGCCCAGGGTTTTTTGGGGGGGCCTGGGGGTCTTGGGGGGACCCTGAGGGGCTTTGGGGGGGCCCTGGGGAGGTGGGGGGGGGCAAACAGGAGTCCTGGGGGGCCCTGAGGGCTTTTGGGGGGCCCTGGGGAGCCCTGGGGGCCTTTGGGGGGGTCATGGGGGATGTTGGGGACCGGGGGGGGTCTTGCGGGGGGTGAGGGCTTTTGGGGAGCCCTTGGGGGTATTGGGGGCGTCCTGGGGGGGGTTGGGGTCCAGGAGGGATCTGGGGGGCCCTGGGGGTTTTGAGGGGTTCTTGGGGGGTGTTGGGGTCCGGGGAGAGCCTGGGGGTTGTCTGGGGGGGGCTCTGGGGGTTGTTGGGGTCCAGGAGGGGTTTTGGGGGGGTCCTGGGGGCTTTTGGGGTGCCCTGGGGGGTGTTAGGGGGCAGACAGGGGTCCTGGGGGGTTTTGGGGGGCCCTGGGGGGTGTGGGGGGCTCTGGAGGGTGTGGGGGGCAGACAGGGGTTCTGGGGGGGGTTTGGGGGGCCCTGGGGGGTGTTGGGGTGCGGGGGGGGTCTTGGGAGGGGCCTGGGGGCTTTTGGGGGTGCTGGGGAATGTTGGGGGCAGAGAGGGGTCCTGAGGGGGTTTTGGGGGCCCTCGGGGGTGTTGGGGTCCAGCGGGGGTCTTGAGGAGGTCCTTTTGGGGGGCCCTGGGGGGTGTTGGGAGCAGACGGGGTCCTGAGGGGCTTTTGGGGGGTCCTGGGGGGCGTTGGGGTCCGAGGGGGCCTTGGGAGGGGCCTGGGGGCTTTTGGGGGTGCTGGGGAGTGTTGGGGGCAGAGAGGGGTCCTGAGGGGGTTTTGGGGGGCCCTGGGGGGCTGAGAGGGGCTGGTGGCAGTTTGGAGGAGTTGGGGGGCTTTGGGGTCTCCGAGGGGGCACAGAGGGGCCCTGGGGGCTTTTGGGGTCCCTGGATGGTGTTGGGGGACAGTGAAGGGTTTTGGGGGTCACTGGGGGCTTTGGGGGTGCCCAGGGGGTATTGGGGGTCCTTGGGGGGAGCAGCAAGCTTTGATTGAGGCTTTTGGGGGACACTGGTGATTTTGGGGGGGTCCTGGGGGTGTTGGAGGTATCGCAGGGGGGCAGAGAGTGGTGTTGGGGGCCCTGGGAGGAGGGGGGGTGCCCTGGGAAGTTTTGGGGGGCCCTGAGGACTTTGGGCAGGTCTTGGGGGGCAGAGAAGGGTGTTGGGGGGCCCTGGGGCTGTAGAAGCCTGGGAGGGGGGGGGCTGGAGCTTATGGGGGACCCTGTGAGGCTTTGGGGGGGGTCGGGGGGGGGCTGAGGGGGGGTGATGGTGGTTTTGGGGGGCACCTGGGGGGGTGGGGGGGCAGTAGGAGGTTTGGGAGGGGGGGTTGGGGGGGGTGTCCTGGTTGGGGGGAGGGGCAGGGTGAAACACCCCCCCCCCCCCCCAATATGGAGGGGGGCTGGGGGGGTGGACGCAGGTGGAGCATGTGCACACGCGTGTGCACGGCGCTGACCACCCCCACGCGTGTGCACGCTCCCACACGCGTGTGCGCGCTCCCACACGCGTGTGCACGCTCCCAGACCCGTGTGCGCGCTCCCACACGCGTGTGCACGCTCCCAGACCCGTGTGCGCGCTCCCACACGCGTGTGCGCGCTCCCAGACCCGTGTGCACGCTCCCAGACGCGTGTGCGTGCTCCCACACGCGTGTGCGTGGCCGCGCACACGCGGCCGTTCCCTCCCCCCTCGCACAAGCGCGTCGGGCTTAACCCAAACCTCGCACGCTCGGCCTCGCACACGCGTGTGCACCGCCACGGGAGGGGGGAGGGGAGGGGGGGTGTCCGTCCAGCCGGGGTGGGTGTAGCCGCGCCGGTGAGTCACCCACCAGTGGGTGCTCGTGTCCCCGCGTGTGACGCGCGAGCGTGAGTCAGCACGCGTGACGGGGGGGGGGGGGCAGCGCACACGCGTGTGCGAGAGCACGCGGGCGACGGGCACGAGGGCTTGCACGGCCCTCCTGTCGCGGGGGGAGGGGGGGACGACGGGGACGACGACACCTCGATGCACGAGGCGTCCTCGTGCGAGGCCCTCGTGCGAAGCCCTCGTGCGAGGCCCTCGTGCGAAGCCCTCGTGCGAAGCCCTTGTGCGAGGCCCTCGTGCGAGGCCGCCCTCTCCGTGTCTCCGCAGCTCGCTGGCCGTCACGGAGGAGCCGCCGGCGCCTGCCGACGTGCGAAGCCGCGGCCACGTCCCCCCCCCATGGACTCGGCCCCGGGCGACGGTCGCCCCCCCCCGGGGCCCTGAGACGTGGCGGGGGGGTAACCCCCGAAAATCTGGGTCCCTTCGCCGCCCCCTGGGTGGGTGGGGGGGTGTAGGGGTGCCAGCAGTGGGGTCCGGACGCCTGGGTCCCCTTCCCGTACCCCCAGCAGTCAGGGGGGTGTAAGGGTCAAATTTGGGGTTCCCGAACGCTTGGGGGTGTCCCCCCCGCCCCCCGTGCACCCCCTCACCCCCTCCCCACCTGAACACCCGGGTGCCCCCCTGCACCTCGTCACCCCCTCCCCACCCGAACGCCCGGGTGCCCCCCTGCACCCCCCAC
>NW_027441628.1:0-62771 GCF_964195595.1 Calonectris borealis
AGCTGCTGCAGCGCCGAGGAGCCCCCCACCCCCCACCCCCTCCGCCCCCCTCCCCCCACCCCCCCCGCCCTCCCCACCCCCCCGCCCCCCCCGCGACCGCCGCCCTCCCCCCGACCGCCGCTCCCTCCCCCCCCGCACCCCTCCCCCCCCCCGCCGCGGCCCCCCCGACGCCTTCCACCGCTTCTACGGCCCCATCGAGCCCCAGGGGCTGGGCCGGGGGGGGCCCTGCCCCCGCTCCCCCCCCCGCACCCCCCCCACTTATTACCCCCCCCGGGGGGGACCCCCGAAACCTTCCCCCCCCCGCCTTGGCCCCGCCGTTCGCTCCGGGGCCTTTACGAGAGTTTGGGGGGGCCGCGGGATGGGGGGGGGGGAGGGGGGGACCCCCCTTTCGCCTACGCCCGCTTGGCCTACGAGGACGAGCGCAGCCCCCCTCCCCCCCGCGAACGGCCCCGCCGCCCCCCTCCCCCCCCACGGGGTGGGGGGGGGGACCCCGAAACTCAGCCCCTCCTCCGCCACCCCCCCCCTCCTCCCCGCACCCACCTTTGCCGGGGGGGGCACCCCCCTTTTACCTCCCCCTCCCTCTATCCCGAATTTTCCGATTCGGAATCCGAAGGGTGCGACCCTCCCCCCACCCCGGGACCCCCCCCCCAACCCCCCTCCCCCCACCGCCCTGCCCCCCCCTTGTTGGTGCGCTCCCCACCCCCACCCCCACCCTTATTTTTGCACCCTCCCGGGCGGGAGCGGGGACCCCCCCCGGGGCGCTGCTGGTCGGCCGAGAAATTGGGGGGACCCTGGGGGGGTTGCGGGGGAGGGGGGGGGGGATGGGGCAGCTTGGAATTTTTGGGGGGCCCCCCCGCCTTCCCCCCCCCTCCCCCCCGCTGCCGCAGTTGTTCGGCCGAACGCTTGCGGGATTGGGAGGGGGGGGGGGGACGTTGGGGACCCCCCCCGGGGTGCTCGGCTTGGGTGGGGGGGGGTGGGGGACCCTGGGGGGGGTTTTGGGGGGTCCTGCCCCCCCCTCCCCGCCGCCACGGCCCCCCCTGCCCCGCCCGCCGCCCCCCCCCCGCCTCCCGCAGCCTGGAGGATCTGAGCGCTTGGGGGGGGGCAGGGGGGGCAGCCTGGGGGTTTTGGGGGCTCCCCCTCCCCCCCCGCCACGGCCCCCCTCCCCCATCACAGCTGCGGGGGGCGGGGGGGAGGGGCGGAGCCCCTGGGGGCGCGGCGAGGCTCCGCCCACTTCTCCAGCCTGGAGTCCGAGGTATGACATGGGGGGGGGGGGGCAGGGGGACCCCCGACCCCGGGGGGGGACACGGGGGGCAGGGGGACCCCAGACCCCGAGGGGGGGCAGGGGGACCCCCACCCCGGGGGGAACAGGGGGACCCCGGACCCCGGGGGGGGACACGGGGGGCAGGGGGACCCCAGACCCCGAGGGGGGGCAGGGGGACCCCCAACCCGGGGGACACAGGGGGACCCCCGACCCCGGGGGGGGACACGGGGGGCAGGGGGACCCCCAACCCGGGGGACACAGGGGGACCCCCACCCCGGGGGGGACACGGGGGGCAGGGGGACCCCAGACCCCGGGGGGACACAGGGGACCCCCAACCCTGGGGGGGACACGGGGGACAAGGGGACCCCGGACCCCAGGGGACACAGGGGACCCCCGCCCCCCGGGTGGGGGGGCCCCGGTGGGGAGGAGGAGGAGGAGGAGAGGTCAGCGGTCCCTGTGGCCCACGGGGTGACACCGGTGGGGACAAGAGCTTGTGGCACCCGCGGTGACACCGGTGGGGGTGAGGGCGAAGTCCCCACAGCACCCGCGGTGACACCCGCAAGGACAAGGGGTTGTGGCAGCTGCGGTGACACCGGCCAGGACGAGGACGGGTCCCCCTGACCCGCGGGGTGACACCGGTGGGGACGAGGACAGGTGCCTGTGGCACCCACGGTGACACCGGCGAGGACAAGGACAGGGCCCTGTGCCACCTGCGGTGACAACGAGGACAAGGACTTGTGGCACCCGCGGTGACATTGGCGGGGACGAGGACAGGTCCCTGTGGCACCCACGGTGACACCGGCGAGGACAAGTACGTGTGGCACCCACGGTGACACCGTCAGGGACAAGGACAGGGCCCCGTGCCACCTGCGGTGACACCGAGGACAAGGACAGGTCCCCCTCACCCAGGGGGTGACACCAGCGAGGAGGAGGACAGCGCCCTGTGCCACCTGCGGTGACATCGGCGAGGACGAGAACCGGTGGCACGCAGGTGACAACAAGGACGGGTCCCTGGCACACCCACGGTGACACCGGCGAGGACAAGGACAGGGCCCTGTGCCACCTGCGGTGA
The DNA here is from genome assembly GCF_964195595.1 of Calonectris borealis. Taxonomy (NCBI): domain Eukaryota; kingdom Metazoa; phylum Chordata; class Aves; order Procellariiformes; family Procellariidae; genus Calonectris; species Calonectris borealis. The sequence continues at coordinate 2,334 of NW_027441628.1, forward strand.
CATCGGCGAGGATGAGGACGGCTTCCTCTGTTACCCGTGGTGACACCGGCGAGGACAGGGACTTGTGGCACCCGTGGTGACACCGGCGAGGACGAGGACAGGTCCCTGTGACATCCGGGTGACACCGGCGAGGACGAGGACAGGTCCTTGTGCCACCTGAGGTGACACCAGTGACAAGGACAGGCCACCAGGGCTCCTTGTGGCACCCGGGTGACACCGGCGAGGCCAGCTCCCCACCCAGGACACGGTTTGTCCCCTCGTCCCCAAAGGTCACCGCGTCCCTGGGGGGGGGGGGAGGTGACACCGCAGCCGCCACCGCAGCCCCAGGGGACAACGCCGGGTGTCTCTGACCCCGCGGGTGACACCGCGTCCCCACAAGTGACGCCACCGCCTGTGCCCACGGGTGACACCACATCCCCACGGGTGACGCCGTGTCCCCGCGGGTGACGCCACCGCCACGGAGGACACACCCGATCCCCAAGGGTGACACTGTGACCCCCCCCCAACAACCCCCGGAGGACAACACCGTGTCACCTCCCCCCCCAGGTGACACCGCGGTGACACCGAGGACGTGGGGGGGGGTGACACAGCGCCGGGTGTTGGGGACACCCTCGTGTGTCCCCCCCCCGCCAGCGCTGCGGGGGATGGGCTGGCACCCATCGTCCCCGTGTCCCCCGGGGTGGCCGTCCCCTCCCCTCCCCCCGCGGGGTGGCCGGCCCCTCCCCCGCCCTGCGCTGCTGACGAGTTTTTAATTAAACCCGGAAATTTTTTGCGGGGAGGGGGAGGGGGAGGGAGGGGGGAGAGACAAAACTGTGAGTGACCGAGGCCACCGCGGCCACCGCGGCCACTGTGACACCGCAGCCACCGCGACACCGCGACTGTGACCCTGGGGCCACCCGCCCCGCGTCCCCCCCCCCCCGTGTCCCCCTGTCACCCCCCTGTGTCCCCGTCACCCACCGCGTACTCCTGTCACGCCCAGGTCACTGTCGCTCTTTGTCCCCCCCCCCCCATCACTCCCATGTCCCCATGTCCCTGTCACCCGTGTCCCCAACACCCCCCGTGTCCCCGTCACCCCCCACGTCCCTGTCACCCGTGTCCCTGTCACCCCCATACCCCCCCACCCCGTCACCCCTCGTCTCCCACCACTGTCACCCCCGTGTCCCTGTCACCCCTTGTGTCCCCCTCGTCACCATGTCCCTGTCACCCCCATGTCCCTGTCACCCCCCATTGCCCCCTGTGTCCCTGTCACCCCCGTGTCCCTGTCACCTCCGTGTCCTCATCACGCCCCATGTCCCTGTCACCCCCATGTCCCTGTCACCCCCATGTCCCCCCCACCCTGTCACCCCCATGTCCCTGTCACCCCCCATTGCCCCCATGTGTCCCTGTCACCCTGTGTCCCTGTCACCCATGTCCCCCCCCATCACCCCGTGTCCCTGTCACCCGTGTCCCCCCCCACCCTGTCACCCCGTGTCCCTGTCAGCCCCGTTTCCCTGTCACTCCCGTCCCCGTCACCCCACGTGTCCCCCCCACCCTGTCACCCCCGTGTCCCTGTCACCCCCCGTCCCCGTCACCCCCCCCTCCCCCCGCTCCGGCGCCTCCACAATAAAGAGCTTTTCTATTCGCTCCCACCCGTGGCCCGTGGGGGGGGGACCCGGCGAATGGGGGCACTGGGGACACTGGGGGACACTGGGGGGTTGTTGGGGTGCCACGGACTGCCCCCCCCCCCCCCCCAGCTACCCCTCCCCCTCCATTTTAAGGCCATTTTTCACCTTTTTTGGTCACTTTTATTGTCGCAGCTCATTAAGTTCCTTCGTTAAAGACCCCGCGTGAAAAAATAGCTCTGAGCCCCTCCCCCCCCCTCCCCGCCCCGGGGCCCCCTCCCCGCCCCTCCCCCCCACCCCCGGGGGCCCCCCCTTTTGGCACAGCCCCGCCCCCCCCTTCCTGAGTCAGAGACCCCCCCCAAAATGGGGGGCACCCCCCCCCCCCCAAAACAACCCCAGAGATAAAGAGAGAAGGGGGGGGATTGCACCAATCCCAGGAGAGGGAGGGGGAGGGATCATGAATTATTCATGAGGTGTTAATAAATAGTAATTAAGGGGGGGGGAGCTCGTTACAGCGCAGCCCGGGGGGGGGGGAGAGGGGCTGGAGACACCCCCCCCCCCAAAAAAAGCACGAGGCAACGGGGGGCCCCCCCAAACATGCAGCGAATTGGGGGGGGGTTGGGTTTGGGGGGGGCGGTCAGGGAGCAATTAGTCCTCATTAGCATCTCATTTGCATAGGAGTCATTGCATAAGGCTCCCGCCGCGCCGGGTGGGGGGGGGAGGGAAATGGGGGGGCCCCCCCCCCCAGCCCACGGGCTGCATTGCATAGAGGCCACGGGGCCGGGGGGGGCCCCCCAACAATTGGGGCCCCCCGGGGGGGCGGGGGGAAGGCTGAGGTTTGGGTTAATTAAGGGGGTTTTGGGGTTTTTTTTGCATATAACAATAAATACCGGCGGTACGGACATGCAGACATGCTGGCTCGGGAATGGGGTGCCGGGAGGGGGCCCCCCACCCCCAAACTGCCGCCCCAAAGGGTCCCCCCCAGGGGAGGGAGCAGCTTTGGGGGGTTCCGCCCCCCCCCAACAGGGCCAGGGCCCATTTTGGGGGTTCAGGCCTGGTCCTGATACCATGGAAACGCAGCCTGGCCTCGCAGTGGGGGCTCCGGCCTGGTCCTGTCACCATGGAAACGCAGCCTGGCCTCACATGGCCAGGCCTAACCCCGTTGCCATGGAAACACAGCCTGGCCTCACAGTGTGGCCCAGGCCTAGTCCTGTTGCCATGGAAACACAGCCTGGCCTTGCAGTAGGGCCAGGCCTAGCCCTGTTGCTATGGAAACGCAGCCTGGCCTCGCATGGCCAGGCCTAGCCCCGTTGCCATGGAAACACAGCCTGGCCTCGCAGTGTGGCCCAGGCCTAGTCCCGTTGCCATGGAAACGCAGCCTGGCCTTGCAAGGGGGGCACTCTGGCCTAGTCCTGTCACTATGGAAACACAGCCTGGCCTCGCAGTAGGGCCAGGCCTAGTCCTGTTGCCATGGAAACGCAGCCTGGCCTCGCAGTGTGGCCCAGGCCTAGTCCCGTTGCTATGGAAACACAACCTGGCCTTGCAGTGGGGACAGGCCTAGACCCGTTGCCATGGAAACACAGCCTGGCCTTGCAGTGGGGACAGGCCTACTCCTGTTGCTATGGCAATGCAGCCTGGCCTAGCCCCGTTGCTATGGAAACGCAGCCTGGCCTTTGCAGTGGGGCCCAGGCCTAGTCCTGTCACTATGGAAACGCAGCCTGGCCTCGCAGTGGGGGCTCCGGCCTGGTCCTGTTACCGCGGAAACGCAGCCTGGCCTGGCAGCGGGGCCAGGTCCTCCCCCCCCATCGTCCCCCACCCTGGGGTGACGGTGCCGCCGTGCGGGGGGGACAGAGGGGACACCCGGGCGGTGGCCCTACCTCCACGGTCGTCCTCCGCCATCGGGGTGTCCGGCGGCTCCAGTTATTGCTTGGCGGGGGCGGGGAGCCCAGGGTGGGACGGGGGGGGGGCACACAGAGAGATGGGGGGACATGGGGGGGGGGGAGGGGGACACACACGTGGTATTGAGGGGACACAAGGGGGGGGCAAATGGGGGGGGGGAGGAGACGGGGGGGTGACACGACACAGTTGGGGGGGGGGCTCCCCAAGTCCTGAGTGATCATGGCGGGGGGGACATGGGACACAGAGGGACACCCCCACCCCCCCAAAAGGGGGGGCATCCAGCTCCAAAACTGGGGGGCGGGGGGGGGGAGGGGGGCCGGAATACTCCGGAAAGTGCGGTGCAGCCACTTGGGGTGACATCGGGGGGGGGGTCCCTGTCACCCCCTTTCACAGTCTTTTAGGGGAGCCCTCCCCCCCCCAATCCCCCCACCCCTCCATTGGGGGGGGCGTCCAGTCACTTGGGGGGGGGGGGCACCCACAGACGCCATTTTGAGGGGCCCCTCCCCCATTGCCACTGATTATTTTTACTGTTTTCGCCCCGTTTTCTGCCCAAATCCCCCCCTCGGGGTGGGGGGAGGGGCAGGAAAAGGGGGTGTCGGGGGGGGGGAGGGGGAGGGGGGGCGTGTCCCCCCCCCCCTTAGAGGATGGAGGGGATGGGGGAGCGGGGGCGCCGGGGGGGGCTGGGGGAGCCGAAGGGGGGGGCGGCCGGCGCCACCCGCACCCCCGTGATGCTGTTGAGGCTCCGCGACTTCTCGTAGCCTTTGGGGGAGACAGAGATTTGAGGGGGGGGGGTCAGTACCCCCAGCCCCCCCCGGATGTCCCCCAAAACCCCCCCCCAGCCTCCCCCCAACCCCCTCCCGCAGACACCACCCCCCCCGGGCCCCCTAACCCCCCCCCAGGACTTTGGGACCCCCCCCCCCCCTCAGGAATTGGGGACCCTCCATTGATGTTGGGAACCCTCCAGGAGTTGGGGACACCCCCCCCCCCCCGAAGATGGTGGGGACCCCCAAAAAAAATTTGGGGACCCCCCCCGGAAGATGCCTCCCCCCAGGAATCTGGGACCCCCTCAGGATTTGGGGACACCCCCCCGAAGGGATGGGGGACCCCTCCCAGGAATCTGGGGACCCCCCCAGGGGGGTTTGGGGGTGTAAAGGGGGGGGCGGGGATTGGGGGGGAGGACCCAGACGTTCGGGGAGCCCCTGCTAAGCTGGGGGGGGGGGGGATCCCCCAAAAGCCGGGGGGGGGGGGCGGGGTAAGCAGCGCCGTGCAGGGGTGGGGCGGGGAATGCGCATGCGCAGGCTGTGCGAAGTGGGCGTGGCCAGACGCCAGAATGGGCGGGGTCAGGGGGCGTGGCCCGGGGACCCCTCCCACCTGACCTGCGGCGCCGTCTGAGGTGTCAGGCGGTGACGAGCGCTGGGGACGAAAGGGGAGAGGGGACAGGGTCACCCCGGGGGAGGGGACCCCCACCTGGGGACCCCCTGTGGGGACGGGGACCCCCTGTGGGGACAGGGGACCCCACATGGGGTCAGGGTCACCCCGGGATGGGGACCCTCCCCTATGGGGACCCCCTGTGGGGATGGGGACCCCAACATGGGACAGGGACCCCCACATGGGGACAGGGTCACCCTGGGATGGGGACCCTCCCCTATAGGGACCCCCTGTGGGGTTGGGGACCCCCACATGGGACAGGGACCCCCACATGGGGACAGGGTCACCCTGGGATGGGGACCCTCCCCTATGGGGACCCCCTGTGGGGATGGGGACCCCCACCTGGGACAGGGACCCCCACATGGGGACCCCCTGTGGGGACGGGGACGCCCCCTTGGGGTCAGGGACCCTCACACGGGGACAGGGGACTCCACATGGGGACAGGGTCACCCCGGGATGGGGACCCTCCCCTATGGGGACCCCCTGTGGGGTTGGGAACCCCCACATGGGACAGGGACCCCCACATGGGGACAGGGTCACCCTGGGATGGGGACCCTCCCCTATGGGGACCCCCTGTGGGGATGGGGACCCCCACATGGGACAGGGACCCCCACATGGGGACAGGGTCACCCTGGGATGGGGACCCCCTGTGGGGGACAGGGACCCTCATATGGGGACCTGGCATGGGGGCAGGGTCACCCCAGGGAGGGGACCCTCCTATGGGGACCCCCTGTGGGGACCGGGACCCTCCCATGGGGACAGGGGACCCTCACTCACATGGGGACAGGGTCACGCTGGGGACAGGGACCCTCGCACGAGGACGGGGACCCTCGCACGAGGACCTTGCACGAGGACGGGGACCCTCAAGGGGGACAGGGACCCTTGCACGAGGACAGGGACCCTCGCACGAGGACCTTGCACGAGGACGGGGACTCTCAAGGGGGACAGGGACCCTCGCACGAGGACGGGGACCCTCGCACGAGGACCTTGCACGAGGACGGGGACCCTCAAGGGGGACAGGGACCCTCGCACGAGGACGGGGACCCTCGCACGAGGACCTTGCACGAGGACGGGGACCCTCCCACGGGAGACACCCCTTCGCACGGGGATCTGCCCCCTCGCACGAGGACGGGCCCCCTCCCCCAGCCAGCCCCGCTGCTTGCACGCGCGTGTGCAAGGAGCACCCAGAGCCCCCCAGCGCCGGGGGGTCTGTGCAAGCCGTGTGTGTCCCCCCCCCAGTTCTCCCAGTTCTCCCAGTTTGGGGGAGGGGAGAGCACCCACCTGCTCCCACGGCGGAGACTGGGAGGGACCCAGGGGTGCGGGGGGATGGGAGGGGGCATGCGGGGGGAGGGGGGATATTGGGGGGCCCCTGGAGGGGTTGGGGGTGTCCTGGAGGGGGGGCCGGGGGGGAGGGGGGTGGGGTTTGGGGACCCCGGGGGGTTTTGGGGTGCCCCGGGGGGGTGTGGGTGCCCCCAGGGGGTATCGGGGTGCCCTGGGGGGGTTGTAGGCACCCCAGGGAGGATATTGGGGGGACTGGGGGAGCCCAGGGGGTTTTGGGGTCCCCTTGGGGGGGGCTGTGGGGACCCCAGGGAGGATATGGGGGGGACTGGGGGAGCCCAGGGGGTTTTGGGGTCCCCTTGGGGGGGTTGTGGGGACCCCAGGGGTGACATGGGGGAGGTGTGGGTGCCCCCAGGGGATATCGGGGTGCCCTGGGGGGGGCTGTGGGTGCCCCCAGGGGATATTGGGGTGCCCATAGCAGGGGGGCCCTAGGGACCCCAGGGTGAAGAGGGGTGGGGTGGGGGGACTGTGGGTGCCCGTTTTGGGGGGCTGTTCGCAGCACCCACCTTTCCGGAGAGGCCCCTCGGGGGGGGGCGCGTAGTCGGGGCCCAGCAGGAAGCAGGCGCGATCGCGGCCGCAGCGTTCGCGGCCCCCCCCGCCCCCCCCGGCCGTCGGGGGGGGCCCCCCGCCCCGTTCTTCGGGGGACAGGGGCTGGTCGATGGGGGGGCAGTCCTCCTGCGCCAGCGCCGCGCGCCCCGCTTCCCCGTTGGGGCGAGCCTCTGCGGGGGGGGACACACACGACACCCCACGTCAGGGTGGGGGGGCACCCATGTCTGGGTGCCCCCCCATAAGGGGCTGAGGGGCCCCCCCTCGGTTTTGGGGTGCCACATAGGGGGCTGAATGCCACCCCCCCCCCCCATGGGGCTGAACGCCCCCCCATATAGGGCTGAACACCCCCCCCATTCTTTTGGGGTGCCACACAGGGTGTTAACCCCGCCCCCCAAATACACCACCCCCTCCCCCCAAATGCACACACCTCCCCCTAAAATACACCGCCCCCCCCAAATACATCCCCCAGAAAATGCAGTGCCCCCCCCAAACACAGCGCCCCCCAAAATACACCAACCCCCCCAAATACACCCCCAAACACACCAACCCCCGAAAATACCCCACCACCCCCAAAAATACACCCCCAAAAATAAATACACCCCCAAAAATACCCCAACCCCCCAAAATACCCCACCACCCCCAAAACACCCCACCACCCCCCAAAAACACACCCCAAAATACCCCACCACCCCCCAAAATACCCCAACCCCCCAAAATACCCCCCCAAATATACCAACCCCCCCAAATTACACCCCCAAAATACCCCAAACCCCCCAACCCCCCCAAATACACCCAACCTCCCCCCAAATCACACACATACACCCCAAATTACACCCCCCACCCCCCAAATCACACACATACACCCCAAATTACACCCCCCACCCCCCCAAATAACACACATACACCCCAAATTACACCCCCCACCCCCCAAATCACACACATACACCCCAAATTACACCCCCCACCCCCCCAAATCACACACATACACCCCAAATTACACCCCCCACCCCCCCAAATCACACACATACACCCCAAATTACACCCCCACCCCCCCAAATCACACACATACACCCCAAATTACACCCCCACCCCCCCAAATCACACACATACACCCCAAATTACACCCCCACCCCCCCAAATCACACACATACACCCCAAATTACACCCCCACCCCCCCAAATCACACACACCCCAAATTACACCCCCACCCCCCCAAATCACACACATACACCCCAAATTACACCCCCACCCCCCCAAATCACACACATACACCCCAAATTACACCCCCCACCCCCCAAATCACACACATACACCCCAAATTACACCCCCACCCCCCAAATCACACACATACACCCCAAATTACACCCCCACCCCCCCCAAATTACCCCCCCCAAATTACACCCCCCACCCCCCCAAATACACCCCCCCCCCCCCAAGTTTTGGGGTGCCACTCACCAGCCCGGTTGATCTCCACCACCTCCTCCTGAGCCAAGGGACAGGCGGGGGGTCTGCGGGGGGGTCGGGGGCTGCCGGGTGGATTTTGGGGTGCGACGGGGGGAGGGCCGTATCCGGGCGATCCGGGTTGGGGGGGTCTCGGGATATGTTTATTTTTCTTCTTGGGTAATTTCTGCTTAGCCATGGCTAACGAGTAGTACATGCCGAAATTGTTAACGATGACGGGGACGGGCATGGCGATGGTGAGGACCCCCGCTAAGGCGCAAAGAGCCCCCACCAACATCCCCGACCACGTCATGGGGTACATATCCCCGTACCCCAAGGTCGTCATCGTCACCACCGCCCACCAAAAACCGATGGGGATGTTTTTGAAGTAGGTGTGGCGGCTCCCCGTCACGTCGTCGGGGTCGGCGCCGATCCGCTCGGCGTAATAAATCATGGTGGCGAAAATCAAGACCCCCAAGGCCAAGAAGATAACGAGGAGGAGGAATTCGTTGGTGCTGGCTCGTAAAGTGTGACCTAAAACCCTCAAACCCACGAAATGCCGGGTTAATTTAAAGATTCGAAGGATTCGGACGAAGCGAACGACCCTCAGGAAACCCAAAACGTCTTTGGCGGCTTTGGAGGAGAGACCCCGCAAGCCCACCTCCAGGTAGAAGGGTAAGATGGCCACGAAATCGATGATATTTAAGCTGCTTTTTACGAAATCTCGTTTATCCGGCAAAAACTGACCCTCATGAGGAACTCGAAGGTGAACCAGACGACGCAGGTGCCCTCCACGTAGGTGAGGAACGGCTCCGTCTCCACCTCCACCGCCACCTGCGTCCCCGTCCCGTTGCCCGCCGGCGCCGGCTCCGTCTTGTTGATCACCCGGTTGAAGGCCTCGTGGGTCTCCAGGCAGAAGGTGGTGATGGAGATGAGGATGAAGAAGAGGGAGGCGAAGGCCACGTACTGCGGGGGGAGGGGGGGGGGTGAGGGATGCGGGTGTGACACCCCCCCCCCAAATATACCGAATGTTATAGGTTAATAGAGGGGACAGGGGAGTCGGGGGTCCTGGCCCCCCCAAATACACTGAACCCCTATAGACCAATAGAGGGGACAGGGGAGTCGGGGTCCTGGACCCCCCCAGTCACTGAACCCCCATATATTGATGGGGGGACACAGGTGTGGGGGGTCCTGGCCCCCCCAAATACACTGAACCCCTATAGACCAATAGAGGGGACAGGGGAGTCCGGAGTCCTGGCCCCCCCATCACTGAACCCCCATATATTGATGGGGGGACACAGGTGTGCGGGGTCCTGGCCCCCCAAATACACTGAACCCCTATAGACCAATAGAGGGGACAGGGGAGTCGGGGGTCCTGGCCCCCCAAAATACACTGAACCCCTATAGACCAATAGAGGGGACAGGGGAGTCAGGGGTCCTGGCCCCCCCCAAGCACTGAACCCCCATATATTGATGGGGGGACCCAGGTGTGGGGGGTCCTGGCCCCCCCAAATACACCGAACCCCTATAGACCAATAGAGGGGACAGGGGAGTCGGGGGTCCTGGCCCCCCCAAATACATTGAACCCCTATAGACCAATAGAGGGGACAGGGGAGTCGGGGGTCCTGGCCCCCCCAAATACATCGAACCCCTATAGACCAATAGAGGGGACAGGGGAGTCGGGGGTCCTGGCCCCCCCAAATACATCGAACCCCTATAGACCAATAGAGGGGACAGGGGAGTCAGAGGTCCTGGCCCCCCCCAGTCACTGAACCCCCATATATTGATGGGGGGACCCAGGTGGGGGGGGTCCTGGCCCCCCAAATACACTGAACCCCTATAGACCAATAGAGGGGACAGGGGAGTCGGGGGGCCTGGCCCCCCCAAATACACCGAACCCCTATAGACCAATAGAGGGGACAGGGGAGTCGGGGGGCCTGGCCCCCCCAAATACACTGAACCCCTATAGACCAATAGAGGGGACAGGGGAGTCGGGGGTCCTGGCCCCCCCCATCACTGAACCCCCATATATTGATGGGGGGGACCCAGGTGGGGGGGGTCCTGGCCCCCCCAAATACATTGAACCCCTATAGACCAATATAGGGGATGCAGGTGTGTGGGGTCCTGACCCCCCCAGTTACACCGAACCCCTATAGACCAATATAGGGGACCCAGGAGTCCAGGCTCCTGACCCCCCCCATCACTGAACCCCCATATATTGATGGGGGGGACCCAGGCATCCAGGCTCCTGCCCCCCCCAAATACACCAAACCCCTATAGACCAATATAGGGGACCCAGGCATCCGGGCTCCTGACCCCCCCAGTCTCTGAACCCCCATATATTGATGGGGGGACCCAGGTGACCCCCCCCAATGCACTGAACCCCTATGGACTAATATAGGGGACCCAGGTGTGCGGGCTCCCGACCCCCCCACTTGGGGGGGGCTATGGGGACATGGGGGGGATCCAGGCCAGGCTGGGGGGGGCACAGGGACAAGGGGGGGACACTGGGGACAAGGGGGGGGGGGACACAGGGGGATGTAGGCCAGGCTGGGGGGGGCACGGGGACAAGGGGGGGACACTGGGGACAAGGGGGGGCGACACAGGGGGGATCCAGGCCAGGCTGGGGGGGGCACGGGGACATGGGGGGACACAGGGACATGGGGGGGGGGGGGGGCGATGTAGGCCAGGCTGGGGGGGGGTTGAGGACATGGGGGGACACTGGGGGAGGGGGGGGGCAACACAGGGGATGGGGGGGGGGGTTGGGGACACGGGGGGGCCACACATGGGGGTCCGGGGACATTGGGGGGGCACACAGGGGACGTGGAAGGGGACACGGGGAGGACAATATGTAGGCCGGGGGGGGATTTGGGGACATGGGGGGGACACAGGGGACAGGAGGGGGGGGGATGTAGGCCAGGTGGGGGGGGGTTGGGGACACGGGGGGGACACAGGGGACGGGGGGGGGATGTAGGCCAGGCTGGGGGGGGGGGGTTGGGGACACAGGGGGGGAGGGGGATGTAGGCCACGCGGGGGGGTGACACAGAGGGAGGGGGGACGGGGGGGGAGGGGATGTAGGACAGAGCGGGGGGGGGAGGGGGCACCGCAGTGCGGTCCCGCTTCCCCCCCGCCCCCCCCCCCCGGGCCCGCTGCGGCAGGATCGGGGCCAGCGCCTGCGGGGGGGGGGGACGACAAGGGACATTGGGGGGGACAGGGGACATTGGGGGGGGACAACAGCCCCCCCTCCCCATCCCCACACAGCCCCATGTCCCCTCGTCACCCCCTGTGCTCCCCCCCCCTCCCCCCGTGATGTCCCCTCACGGACCCCCCTCCCCCCCGGTGTCCCCTGTCCCCTCAGGGCCCCCGCAGTGTCCCCAGTGCCCCCCCCCACGGCCCCCCCAAAATGGTCCCGCAGTGTCCCCAACCCCTCAGAGCCCCTTAAGGCCCCCCCGGCTCCCCACAGCCCCCCCAAAGCCCCTCAGAGACCCCCCAAGCAGCCTCCCAAGACCCCATAAACCACCTCAGAGCCCCCCAAGTCCCCCTTAGAGACCCCCAAATCCTTCCAGAGAACCCCTAAACCCCCTCAGAGACCCCCAGACACCCCCCAGATCCCCTCACAGCCCCCCAAGACCCCCTCAGAGACCCCCTATCCCCTTAGAGCCCCCTCAAGACCCCCTCACAAGCCCCTCAGAGACCCCCTAACCCCCCCAGAGACCCCCTAAACTCCTCACAGTCCCCCAAGACCCCTTAACCCCTTCAGAGCCCCCCTCAACCCCCTCAGACACCCCTAAACCCCCTCACAGACCCCCCAGAGACTCTTTAACCCCCCCAGAGCCCCCCTAAACCGCATCACAGACCCCCTCAGACACCCCAAGACCCCCTCACAGCCTCCCCAAGAGCTCCCCATCCCTTCAGAGACTCCCCAATCCCCCCTCCAGCCCCCCAAGGCCCCCTCCGAGCCCTTCCATCCCCTCAGACCCCTGTCACAGACCCCCTAAACTCGCTCACAGACCCCTCAAACCCCCTCAGACACCCCCAAGACCCCCTCAGTCCCCCAAGTCCCCTCAGACATCCCCTAAAGCCCCCTCACAGACACCCCAAACCCCCTCAGAGGCCCCCAAGACCCTTCAGAGATGCCCTAAACCCCCTCAGACGCCTCCCTAAATCCCCTCAGACTCTTCAAGCCCCCCAGAGGCCCCCTCAACCCCCCCTAAACCCCCTCACAGTCCCCCCAAGCCCCCTCAGAGATCCCTTAAGCCCCCCAAAAATCCCCTCAGACACCCCCAAACCTCCTCAGAGACCCTTTAACCCCTTCAGAGAGCCCCTCAAGCTCCCCAGAGCCCCCCCTCAACCCCCTCACAGACTATTTAAGCTCCCCAGAGGCCCCCTCAACTCCCTCAGACACCCCCCAAATGCCCTCAGTCACCCCCCAAACGCCCTCAGAGGCTCTTTAAGCCCCCCAGAGCCCCCCTCAACCCCCTCAGACACCCCTCAAACCCCCTCACAGACCCTTTGACCCCCCCAGACCCCCAAACCCCTTCAGACACCCCCCAAACCCCCTCACAGTCCCCCAAACCTCCTCAGAAACCCCCCAACCCCCCTCAAACACCCCCCAAACCCCTCGCAGACCCCCCCAAACCCCCCCCGCCCCCCAACCTCCTCAGACACCCCCCAAACCCCCTCAGAGACCCTTTAACCCCACCAGCCCCCCCAACCTCCTCAGAACTCCCCCAAACTTCCTCAGAAACCCCCCAAACCCCCTCAGACACCCCCCAAACCTCCTCAGACCCCCCCCAAACCCCCTCAGAGACCCTTTAACCCCCCCCAGCCCCCCAACCCCCCTCAGAAACCCCCCAAACCTACTCAGAAACCCCCCAACCCCCCTCAGACACCCCCCAAACCCCCTCAGACACCCCCCAAACCCCCCCCAGCCCCCCCAAACCCCCTAAAGCTACTCAGAAACCCCCCAAACCCCCTCAGAGACCCTTTAACCCCTCCCAGCCCCCCCAAACCCCCTCAGACACCCCCCAAACCCCCTCAGACACCCCCCAAACCCCCTCAGAAACCCCCTCAGACACCCCCCAAACCCCCTCAGACACCCCCCAAACCCCCTCACCCTCGCCATCCGGGACGAATAGGGATCCTCAAACAAAGCCCAGAGCTTCGGCCTCCACCTCCTCCACCAGCCCGCCGGCCTCCCCTCCTCCAGGCACAACCTCTTGGGCTCGGCCGGCTCAGGAGGCCTCGGCCCTTCGGGGCTCTCGAAGCTATCGAGGGCCTCCTCGGCGTCCCGGTGCTGGCGGTAATTCATCCAGCAGCAAGCCTCTACGTCCGTTTCATCGATCCCCCAAAAAGCTAATTCTTCCTCAAAAAGAGGCCCGCAAACATCAGCCGGGCAATGTAATTTCCCGGTTCGGTAATAATTAAGGACGTAAGCGAATACGGCGGGATGGCGATCGAAAAAAAATTCCCCCGCCGAGGGGTCGTAGTCGAAGCGGGCGGCGGCTCCCGGCTCGGCCAGGCCGGCCAGGCGGGTCCCGGGGAGGGTCTGCAGGGTGCTGCGGTAGGTTTCGTGCCGGACGCCCCCCACGTTGATCACCACTTTGTCGCGTTCCGCTTGCCAACCCATCGCGATAATCGTCGGAAGGGTCGCGAACCGACCGCCGCCACCGCCGCCGCCGCCGCCGCCGGCCTGAGAGAGCGGAGCGGCGGCTGCCGCATCCCGCCGCTGCCGCTGCGCCCGCCGCTCTGCGCAGGCGCGGGGAGGGCACGCCCGCTGTGAGGGGAGGGCACGCCCACTGCGCGCGGGGGAACGCCCACTGAGGGGAGGGAATGCTCGGTGTGAGGGGAGGGCACGCCCACTGCGCGCGGGGGAACGCCCGCTGTGAGGGGAGGGCACGCCCACTGCGCGCGAGGGAACGCCCACTGAGGGGAGGGAATGCTCGGTGTGAGGGGAGGGCACGCCCACTGCGCGCGGGGGAACGCCCACTGTGAGGGGAGGGCACGCCCGCTGCGCGCGAGGGAACGCCCACTGAGGGGAGGGAATGCCCGCTGTGAGGGGAGGGCACGCCCACTGCGCGCGGGGGGAACGCCCACTGCGCGCGGGGGGAACGCCCACTGTGAGGGGAGGGCACGCCCGCTGCGCGCGAGGGAACGCCCACTGAGGGGAGGGAATGCCCGCTGTGAGGGGAGGGCACGCCCACTGCGCGCGGGGGAACGCCCACTGAGGGGAGGGCACGCTCGCTGTGAGGGGAGGGCACGCCCACTGCGCGCGGGGGACCGCCCACTGAGGGGGGGAACGCCCGCTGCGCGCGAGGGAACGCCCACTGAGGGGAGGGCACGCTCGCTGTGAGGAGAGGGCACGCCCACTGCGCGCGGGGGAACGCCCACTGCGCGGGGAGGGCACGCCTCTAGGGGTGCCGAGGCCCCGCCCCTACACGTGGGGAAGCTCCGCCCACGCGGCGGGCAGCCCCCGCCTCCACGCGCTGAGCCCCCGCCCACTCCGCAGCGAAGCCCCGCCCTCCCGTCGATGCCCCGCCCATGCTGCTGGCCAGGCCCCGCCCACGCAGCGGGGAGGCTGGAGCGGGAGGGGGAGGAGTGAGGAGGAACTGGGGGCTACTGGGGGGGAACTGGGGGCTACTGGGAGGCACTGGGGGGCTACTGGGAGGCACTGGGAGGAAGCGGGAGGGACTGAGTGTTATTGGGGGGCACTGGCAGGGCCAAGTCAAAGGGTCATGGGGGCTACTGGGAGGTACTGGGAGGTACTGGGGCCGGGGGGGGGGGGGCGTTGCGTTGCCCCAGGGGGGGTCACAGTCTCTTGGGGTTCCCCCCAGGGAGGAGCCGGGACCAGGAGCCCCCAAACCAGTGTCTTTATTGGAGCCCCCCCCAAAAGGGGACCCAGGTGTCGGGGAACCCCCCATCCCCCATCTCCAGCGGGGGGACCCAGGGGTCCGGGGGGTCCCAGGGGGGGGACCCAGGTGACCGGGGGGGTCACTTGGGGGTCCCAGGAGTCCGGGGGGGTCCCAGAGGGGACCCAGGTGTTCAGGAGGGGTCGCGGGGGGGACCCAGGAGTCTGGGGGGGTCCTGGGGGGGACCCAGGTGTCTGGCGGGGGTTCCTGGGGGGTCCCAGGAGTCCGGGGAGGTCCCGGGGGGGACCCAGGAGTCCGGGGGGGTCACTTGGGGGTCCCAGGAGTCTGGGGGGGGTCCCGGGGGGGACCCAGGCATCTGGGGGGGGTCACTTGGGGGACCCAGGAGTCTAGAGGGGGTCCCGGGGGGGACCCAGGCATCTGGGGGGGGTCACTTGGGGGACCCAGGAGTCCAGGGGGGGTCCCGGGGGGGACCCAGGTGTCTGGGGGGGTCACTTGGGGGTCCCCAGCGTGCGGGGGGTCCCCGGGGGGGGGTCACTTGGGGGTCCCCGGCATGTGGGGGGTCGCCGGGGGTGTCACTTGGGGGTCCCCGGCGTGTGGGGGGTCCCCGGGGGGGGTTCACTTGGGGGTCCCCGGCGTGCGGGGGGTCCCCGGGGGGGTCACTTGGGGGTCCCCGGCGTGCGGGGGGTCCCCGGGGGGGTCACTTGCTGGGCGCCAGGCCGACGCGGTCGCGGTCGCGGTCGAAGACGGCGTAATGGCGGGTGAGGAAAACGTCCCCCAGGATCCAGAGGGGCCCCGCGGGGGGGGGGACGTCCAGCGCCATGAACCCGCTGACGCAGGTGGGGGACCCCCACTGTGACACCTGGGGACAGGGAGAGGGGTGGGGACGGGGACCGGGATGGGGGGGGCATGGGGGCAGGGATGGGGACATGGGGACATGGGGACATGGGGACAGGGGGACAGGGATGGGGACATGGGGACATGGGGACATGGGGACAGGGACATGGGGACAGGGATGGGGACAGGGGGACATGGGGACAGGGACATGGGGACAGGGACATGGGGACAGGGGGACAGGGATGGGGACATGGGGACATGGGGACAGGGACATGGGGACATGGGGACAGGGACATGGGGACATGGGGACATGGGGACAGGGACATGGGGACATGGGGACAGGGATGGGGACATGGGGACATAAGGACAGGGACAGGGATGGGGGACATGGGGACGGGGACATGGGGACAGGGACAGGGATGGGGGACATGGGGACGGGGACATGGGGACATGGGGATGAGGACATGGGGACACAGGGACAGGGATGGGGACATGGGGACATGGGGACAGGGACATGGGGACATGGGGACAGGGATGGGGACATGGGGACATGGGGACGTAGGGACAGGGACAGGGATGGGGACAGGGATGGGGACATGGGGACAGGGACATGGGGACATGGGGACAGGGATGGGGACATGGGGACATGGGGACGTAGGGACAGGGACAGGGATGGGGACAGGGATGGGGACATGGGGACAGGGACATGGGGACATGGGGACATAGGGACAGGGACAGGGATGGGGGACATGGGGACGGGGACATGGGGACATGGGCATGGGGACGTAGGGACAGGGACAGGGATGGGGACAGGGACATGGAGATGAAGACATGGGGACATGGGGACAGGGATGGGGACATGGGGACATGGGGACAGGGACATGGGGACATGGGGACATGGGGACGTAGGGACAGGGACAGGGATGGGGATATGGGGACAGGGATGGGGACAGGGACATGGGGATGAGGACATGGGGACATGGGGACAGGGATGGGGACATGGGGACGGGGGCGCGGACGTGGGGACATGGACAGGGGACAGGGATGGGGACAGGGATGGGACACATGAGGTGACACGGGGGGACAGGGGGTGACGGGGGGGGACAGGGGGGGACAGGGGGGAGCCAGGAGGTGCTGGAGGGGGGGGATGGGACACATGAGGTGACACAGGGGGGACGGGGGGGACAAGGGGTGACAGGGGTGACGGGGGGGGACAGGGGTGACAGGGGGGGACAGGGGGGTCCCACCTGGAGCACGTAGTGCTGGGGGCTGAGGGTGAACTCGTGTCCCCCCAGGACGAAGGTGACGTTGGGCAGGGAGGGGACCTTGTCACACTCCAGCAGGTACTGGGAGGGGGGGGGAGGGGGGGGTAAGGACCCAAGCATCCGAGCCAGGGACCCCCCCCCCAAAAAAAAAGGGGACCCAGGTGTCACCTGGCCCCCCAGGGCGCGGGTGCCCCCCAGGGCGCGGTGCAGGGTGGCCACGTCCTCGCTGGGGCCGGTGATGAGGGACGTCCCCGTGTCCACGATGGCTTCGCAGCCCCCCCGGCACAGGGGGGGGTCACGGCACCCCAGGGTCCCCGGGGTCCCCAACGACACCCTGCGGGGGATGGGGGGGGGGTCAGGGGGTGGGTGGGGGGCACTTTGGGGGGGGTCATGGGGCAGTTGGGGGGTGGGGGGGGCAGTTGGGGGGTCCCATGGGGCAGTTGGGGGGCTCATGGGGCATTTGGGGGGTCCATAGGGCAGTTGGGGGGTGGAGGGGGCAGTTGGGGGGTCCCATGGGGCAGTTGGGGGGCTCATGGGGCATTTGGGGGGTCCATAGGGCAGTTGGGGGGTGGAGGGGGCAGTTGGGGGGTCCCATGGGGCAGTTGGGGGGTGGAGGGGCAGTTGGGGGGTCCCATGGGGCAGTTGGGGGGTGGGGGGGGGCAGTTGGGGGGTCCCATGGGGCAGTTGGGGGGTCGGGGGGGCAGTTGGGGGGTCCCATGGGGCAGTTGGGGGGTGGAGGGGGCAGTTGGGGGGTCCCATGGGGCAGTTGGGGGGTGGATGGGGCATTTGGGGGGTCCCATGGGCAGTTGGGGGGTGGAGGGGGCAGTTGGGGGGTCCCATGGGGCAGTTGGGGGGTCAGGGGGGCAGTTGGGGGCTCATGGGGCATTTGGGGGGGTCCATAGGGCAGTTGGGGGGTCCCATGGGGCAGTTGGGGGGTCAGGGGGGCAGTTGGGGGGTCCCATGGGGCAGTTGGGGGGTGTCAGAGGGGTTAGGGGAGGTTTGGGGGGGTCCGGGGGGATTTTGGGGGTGTCAGAGGGGTTTGGGGGGATTGGGGGGGGTCAGGGCAGATTTGGGGGGTCCCAGAGGAGTTGGGGGGGTCAGAAGGGCCTGGGGGGATTGGGGGGGGGTCAGGGGGGATTTGGGGGGTTCCAGGAGAATTTGGGGGGTCAGAAGGGCCTGGGGGGATTGGGGGCGGGTCAGGGGGGATTGGGGGGGTCCCGGGGGGATTTGGGGGGGGCTCTCACCTCTCCATGTGCAGCTGCCAGTAGCTGCGGTGGGAGACGTTGATGTAGTGGAGGGGTCCCTCGAACTGCCCCTCGTCGATGCCCCCCAAGAGCAGCTCCCCCCGTCGCCCTCCGTCGCCCCACTGCACCCCACAGTCAGGCTGGGGGCCGTGGGGGGCGGGGGCGAGGGGGGGATTTGGGGGTCCCAGGGGGTGTTTTGGGGTCCCAAAGAGGGTCCCAGGGGGGTCCCAGGGGGCATTTGGGGATCCCAAGTGAGACTTAGGGGGCCCAGGGAGGATTTGGGGGTCTCAGGGGGTGTTTGGAGGGTCCCAAGGGGGGTCCCAGGGGGATTTGGGGGTCCCAGGCGGGATTTGGGGGGCATTTGGGGGACCCAGGGGGCTATTTGGGGTCCCAGGGAGGATTTGGGGGTCCCAAGGAGGGTCTCAGGGGGGTCCCAGGGGGGTCCCAGGGGGATTTGGGGGTCCCAGGGGGCATTTGGGGGGGTCCCAGGGGGGATTTGGGGATCCCAAGTGGGACTTAGGGGGCCCAGGGAGGATTTGGGGGCCCCAGGGGGGCTCCTGGGGGGAATTTGGGGGTCCCAGGCTGGATCCGGGGGCATTTGGGGAGCCCAGGGGGCTATTTGGGGTCCCAGGGAGGATTTGGGGGTCCCAGGGAGGATTTGGGGGTGGTTTTGTGGGGGTAGTTGGGGGGTGGTTGAGGGGTAGTTGGGGGTAGTTCAGGGATACTTAGGGGATAGTTGGGGTGTTGTCAGGGTGTAGTTGGGGTGTAGTTGGGGTGTAGTTGGGGGTAGTCGGGGGGTGGTTGAGGGGTACTCGGGGGATAGTTGAGGTGTAGTTAGGGGGTACTTGGGGTGTAGTTGGGGTATGGTTGGGGTGTAGTTGGGGGTTACTTGGGGGGTGGTCAGGGCGTGGTTGGGGGTACTTGGGGTGTAGTTGGGGGGTGGTCAGGGTGTAGTTGGGGTGTAGTTAGGGGTGTAGTTAGGGGGGTAGTTGGGGATAGTTGGGAGGTGGTTGGGGTACGGCTGGGCTGTAGTTGGGGGATGGTTGGGGGATACCTGGGGTGTGGTCAGGGTGTAGGTAGGGTGTAGTTGGGGTGTAGTTGGGCTGTAGTCAGGGGGTAGTTGGGGTATGGCTGGGCTGTAGTTGGGGGCTGGTTGGGGATACCTGGGGTGTGGTCAGGGTGTGGCCGGGGTGTGGTCAGGGTGTGGTTGGGAATAGTTGGGGGCTGGTTGGGGGATACTTGGGGGTGGTTGGGGTGTGGTCAGGGTGTAGTTGGGGTGTAGTTGGGTGTAGTTGGGGTGTAGTCGGGGGGTAGTTGGGGTATGGCTGGGCTGTAGTTGGGGGGTGGTTGGGGATACTTGGGGTGTGGCCAGGGTGTGGTCGGGGGGTGGTTGGGGTGTGGTCGGGGGGGTGGTTGGGGTGTGGTCGGGGGGGTGGTTGGGGTGTGGTCGGGGGGTGGTCGGGGGGTGGTCGGGGGGTGGTTGGGAATAGTTGGGGGCTGGTTGGGATCTGGCTGGGCCGTAGTTGGGGGGTGGCTGGGGGATACCTGGGGTGTGGTCAGGGTGTGGCCAGGGTGTGGTCGGGGGGGTGGTCAGGGTGTGGTCGGAGGGGTGTGGCGGGGCTCCCCCCCCCGCCCCTACCTGCGCAGGCGGAAGGAGAAGACGTTGTGGCGGAAGAGCCCCCGGTCCATCATGTTGTCGAAGACGGGGCGGCGGGGCCGGCGGCGGCGGCGGGGAAGGCGAGGCCCAGCACCCCGTCGAAGCGGGCGGCGGCGAAGGCCAGGCCCGCAGCGCCACCGCCTCCGCGAAGGTCTGCTCCGGCACCGAGACGTTCGACACCTGGGGACACCGCTGGGTGGGTGACACCAGAGCCAGGACCCCCCGCCCTTAACTACACCCCGCTACCCTGCCCCCCTCCCCCCGGCACCCATGGGACCCAGGTGTCCTCCCCACCCCAGGACCCAGCCATTGGGAGGGGGTCAGGGGGGACCCAGGCGTCCGGGTGACACCCATGGACCCAGGTGTCCCCCCCCACCCAAGGACCCAGCCATCGGGGGGGTCAGGGGGACCCAGGCGTCCGGGTGACACCCATGGGACCCAGGTGTCCCCCCCACCCAAGGACCCAGCCATCGGGAGGGGGTCAGGGGGGACCCAGGTGTCTGGGTGACACCCAGGGGACCCGGTGTCCGGGGTCACCCAGTCCCAGGACCCCCCAATATCCCCCCACCCCAGGACCCGGGCGTTTGGGGGGCTCCCAGGGGACCCAGGACCCCCAATACCCCCCACCCATGGGACCCAGGTATTGGGGGGGCGGGGTCAGGGGGACCCAGGTATTGGGGTGACCCAGTCCCCGGACCCCCCAATATCCCCCCACCCCACGACCCGCGTGTTTGGGGGGGCCCCCGGGGCCCCAGGACCCCCAACACCCCCCACCCATGGGGGTGACACCCATGCGACCCAGCACCTGGGAAGGGGGTGGTCAGTGGGGACCCCCTCCACCCCAGACACCCAGGGGACCCCAGCACCCTGGCCCTCCCCCCCCCGGCCCCCCCCCCGGCCACGCCCCATTTGGCCACGCCCCCTTGGCCACGCCCCTCCCCGGCCACGCCCCCCCCCTACCGTGAGGGTGGTCCTGGCTGAGGAAGCCCCTCAGGCTGCCGCTGCCGTAGCTGATGGCGAAGGCGGAGCCGTTGGGGCGGTGGGTGCTGGAGAGGGCGGGCTGGTAGTGGGGGTGGAGCCCTGCGGGGGGGAGGGGTCACGGCATGGCCACGCCCCCTCCGCCAGGCCACGCCCCCTCCCTCAGACCCCGCCCGGCACAGCCAGGCCAGGTGCAGCAGCCGCTTTGGGTTAAGGCTCCTGCCTGACCCCGCCCCCTTCCCCTCTGACCACGCCCCCTTCATACTGACTCCGCCCCCTCCATCCTGACCCCGCCCCCGGGCAGTCAAGGCCCAGAAAGGCCACGCCCCCTCCCTCCAGGCCACGCCCCTCACAGCAGGCCAGGTAGAGCAGGCAGCAGCAGCTTAAGGCTCCCCCCTCCCCTGACCCCGCCCTTTTGCCCAGACCCCGCCCCTTTGCCCGGACCCCGCCCCTCCAGGCCCCGCCCCCTCCCCGCAGCCAGGTAGATCAGGCAGCAGCAGCTTAAGGCTCCCCTCTCCCCCTCCCCAGACCCCTCCCCACCACCCAGACCCCGCCCCTTTGCCCGGACCCCGCCCCTCCAGGCCCCGCCCCCCGCCCAGGCCCCGCCCCTCACAGCAGGCCAGGTAGAGCAGGCAGCAGCAGCTTAAGGCTCCCCCCTCCCGCTCCCCCAGACCCCTCCCCACCACCCAGGCCCCGCCCCTTTGCCCGGACCCCGCCCCCCCAGGCCCCGCCCCCTCGCCCAGGCCCCGCCCCTCACAGCAGGCCAGGTAGAGCAGGCAGCAGCGGGCCGAGGGCACCCAGAGGTCGGCGGAGCCGGTGTCGAAGATGACGCGGAAGGGCTGGGGGGGGGTCCCCAGGGAGATGGTCCCGTAGTACTGGGCCTGGGGGGGCACGGGGTCACGTGGTCACCCCCCGCGTCCCCAGGGACCCCCCCACGTCCCCAGGGACCCCCCATGGCCCCAGGGACCCCCCGCGTCCCCAGGGACCCCCCCACGTCCGCTCACCCCCCTACCCCCCACGTCCCCGGGGAGCCTCCCGCCTCCCCTGTCCTCAGGGTGGGGGGTCCCTGGCACCCCTCCCCCCCCCCAGCGCTGTGCCCCACCCATCCCAGCCCCCCCACCCCACCCCCCCATCCCAGCCCCTCCCCCCCAGCGTTGTGACCCCCATCCCCGCCCTCCCGCCCCCACCCCCTCATCCCAATCCCTCCCCCCCTCCCCCCAGAACTGTGACCCCCCCCACCCCGCTGCCCCACCCCCCATCCCAGCCCCTCCCCCCCAGCGTTGTGACCCCCATCCCCACCCCCCCGCCCCCCCCTCATCCCAGCCCCTCCCCCCCTCCCCTCCCCCATCCCAGCCCCCCCCAGTGCTGTTACGCCCCCGTCCCACCTCCTGCCCCACCCCCCCAATCCCAGCCCCTCCCCCCTCCCCCCAGCGCTGTGACCCCCATCCCAGCCCCCCCCCCACGCTGTGACCCCCCCCATCCCACCCCCTCCCCCACCTCCCACCCCTCCCCCACTCACGTCCATGTAGTTGTGGAGGCGCGTAGGGGCGGCGGCCGCCCCTCCCCCGCTCCGGCTTCGGGGTCCCCCCCATCCCCCCCATAACTTGGGGGGCACCCAGGGACCCCGCGCCAGGGGGACGCTGCGGGGGGGGGGGGGAGGGGCAGAACGGGGTTAACGAAGGGACGGCGCTAACGAAGAGGGGGGATGGGGGGGTGTCCCCAAAGAGCGGGGAGGGGGGGCACCCTTGGGGGCGGAGGGACCCCAGGGACTAATGAGCTTAATGAGCTTAATGAGGCTAATGAGGTTAATGAGGTTAATGAGCTTAATGATGTTAACGAGGGGATGCCACTGGAGTGGGGTGCTGGGGGGGGGGAGGGGACCAGGGCCTCCTTGGGGGGGGAGGGGGCTGATGAGGTTAATGAGCTTAACGAGAGGTTAATGAGGTTACCGTGAGGTTAATGAGCTTAACGAGCTTAACGAGCTCAACGAGAGGTTTAATGAGGTTAAAGGGGGGGATCCCCAGGGACCAGGCCGCAAAGGTCCCCTGGGCGCTAACGAGCTTAACGAGGCTAACAAGGCTAACGAGGCGGCTGGGATAATGGGTTAATGAGATAGTGGGGTTAATGAGCTAATGGGGTTAATGAGCTAATGGGGTTAATGAGCTAAGGGGGTTAATGAGCTAAGGGGGTTAATGAGCTAAGGGGGTTAATGAGCTAAGGGGGGGGGCCCATGGAGGGGGGGGGCCCAGGCAGGTTAACGAAGTAAACGAGGTTAATGAGGGGTCGCCAGGCCCCGCCCCTGGGGGTTAATGAGGTTGGGGGGTAACGAGGGACCCCAAGGCCTGGGGTCACCTGGGGGGGGAGGGGGTCACCATAGGGGTCAGAGGTCACGCGTGGGGTCACGCCCCGGCGGGTGGGGCCGGTGCCGAGCAGGTCAGACCGGCTCCCGCCCCCACCCGGCCCCACCCGGGGAGCCCCACCCCCCCCCACCCCAACCCCCACCCTGGGGGACCCAGGCATCCGGGAACCCCCCTGCCCCTCCCCCCCCCGGCACCCTGGGAATTCCCTGCCCTTCCCCCCCCCCCCTCCGGGGGGACCCAGGCATGGGGGGGGGAGGGGAGACGATGACCCCTGCCCCTCCCCCCCCCGAGGAGACCCAGTCGTTCTGGGACCCCCCCGCCCCCCCGAGAGTTCCCTGGGAACCCCCTGCCCCTCCCCCCAGCAGGGGACGCCAGCAGCCGGGGACCTCCCCCCCGCCCCTCCCCCACCAGAGGGGACCCCGGCGCCCTGGGATCCCCCCTGCCCCTCCCCCCCCCCCGGGGGGACACCCAGGCGTCCGCGTGCCCCCCCCCGCCCCTCCCCCCACCCCTGGCGTCCTGGGACCCCCCAAGGTCCGGGGAAACCCCCCCAGGGGGCCCGGGGGGGGGGGGGGAGGGGCGGGGGGGACACACCACGACTCCACCCCTCCCCCCCCTGCTCCCACGCCCCTCCCCCCCCCCCCCCCGGGGGCGACCCAGCAGCCCGGGTGCCCCCCAGAGCCCGGGGATCCCCCCCCATCCCCCAGGGGACCCAGGCCGGGGGGGGGGGGGGAGGGGAATGGGTAGGGGGATCACGACGACCCCCACCCCTCCCCCCACCCCTCCCCCACCCGGGGGGACCCAGGCATCCGGGTGCCCCCCAGAGCCCGGGGATCCCCCCCCCCCCATCCCCCCAGGGGACCCAGGCGGAGGGGGGAGGGGTCACGACGACCCCCACCCCTCCCCCCCGCCCCTCCCCCACCCGGGAGGACCCAGCCTCCCGGGTGCCCCCCAGAGCCCGGGGATTCCCCCCCATCCCCCCAGGGAACCCAGGCGCGGGGGGGGGGAGGGGACACCCCCACACGCCGACCCCCCCCTCCCCCCCGCCCCTCCCCCCCCCCGCTCACCGCAGCATCGCGCCGGCCCCAGCCACGAGCAGCAGGAGGCGCCCGAGCGCGGGACCCCCCATGGCGGCTCTGCCCCCCCCCCGCCCCGCGCGCGCGGGGAAACCCCCCCCGGGGGCCCCGCCCACCGCCACGCCCCCGCCCCCCGCCACGCCCCTTCATGAGCTGCGGCGGGGCGGGGCGGGAGGGGAAAAGCTCCGCCCCCGCCCCGCCAGGCCACGTGGGGGCGGGGGGGGGGGGTGACTCAGGGGGCGCGACCCGCTTGGGGGGGGGGCCCCGAAACCGCCCCATAATTGGGGGGGGGCCCCGAAACCGCCCCCCACATCCGGGGGGGGGGGAGCCCCGAAACTGCCCCATAATTGAGGGGGGGCCCTGAAACCGCCCACGCTGGGGGGGGGGCGAAATCGCCCCGTAATTGGGGGGGGGGGCCCTGAAACCGCCCCAGAATTGGGGGGACCCCGAAACTGCCCCGTAATTGGGGGGGGCCCGAAACCGCCCCCCACATCCGGGAGGCCCTGAAACTGCTCCATAATTGGGGGCCCCTGGAACTGCCCACGCTGGGGGGGCCCCAAAACCGCCCCATAATTAGGGGGGGCCCAAAACCTCCCCATAATTGGGGGGCCCTGGAAACCACGCACGATGGGGGGGCCCCCCAAAAATGCCCACGCTGGGAGGGCCGCAAAACTGCCCCATAATTGGGGGTGGCCCAAAACCTCCCCATAATTGAGGGGACCCCGAAACCGCCCCCCACATCCGGGGGGGGGCCCCAAAACTGCCCCGTAATTGCGGGGGGCCCAAAACCTCCCCATAATTGGGGGCCCCGAAACCGCCCACACTGGGGGGGGGCCCCCCAAAACCACCCCATCATTGGGGGGGGACCCCAAAACCTGCGCTATAATTTGGAGCCCCCCCCAAACCAACCCATTATGGGGGGACCCCCAAACCGCCCCACACGGGGGGGGGAGGGGACACCCCTAAAACTGCCCCCCCCCTCCCCCCCCGTGACCCCGCCCCCCATGGACCCAGGCGTCCGGGGGGGCTGTGAAGCACCTTATTATCCGCTGCGCCGGGGGGGGACGGACGGATATGGGGGGCCCCCCCCCGCCCCAGACCCACACTTGGGGGGTGGAGTGTGTGTGTGGGGGCAGGGGGGGGGGCGGACTGATTGTGGGGCTGCCCCATAGCCCCCCCCTTTGTGATGGGGGGAGGATGGGGGGCGCCCCATGGCCCCCCCCCCCCCCTCGCTGTGGGGCTGAGCCCAGGCACTGTGGAGTGAAGTGGGGCTGAGCCGTGGGGGGGGCGACGTGGGGCACCCCACGGCCTCCCCCACCCCCCAAATTCTGGGGGGCTGAGCCTGAGCAAGCGCTGTGGGGCTGGGGGGAGGGGAGGGCAGTGCCGTGGGGCACCCCACAACCCCCCCCCCGCCCCCAACTCCCCGGGGGGTCTCCCCACATCCCTCTGTGTCCCCCCCCCCCCCCACTTCTTTACGCCGTGGGGTGGGAAAGGAGCCGCCGTGGGGTGCCCCACGTTCACCGTGGGGTGCCCCACATTCGCCGTGGGTGCCCCACACTTGCCGTGGGGTTTCAGTTCCTGGCGGGAGCGGTGGGGAGGCCGGGGGGGCTGGGGGGGCGGCGGATGTTGGCTCGGTCCTTGGCGGCTTCTTCTTCCTCGTCGTAACGTTCGTCCTCTTCGTCGCTGTGGCGGGGGCTGGAGAGGCGGGAGAGGGCGGGCGAGGGGGGCACCGAGGCCGGGCGGGGGTAGCGGAAACCCTGGGGGGGGGGGAAACGGGGACACCTAGGAGTTTGGGGGGGACACAGGAATCTGGGGGACCCCCACCCAATTCCTCATGGGGACCCAGGTTGTTTGGGAGGACCCAGGAGTTTGGGGGGACCCGGGAGTCGGGGGGACCCCCACCCAATTCCTCATGGGACCCAGGTTGTTTGGGAGGACCCAGGAGTTTGGGGCGACCCAGGAGTTTGGGGGGGACCTGGGAATCTGGGGGACCCCCACCCAATCCCTCATGGGGACCCAGGTTGTTTGGGAGGACCCAGGAGTTTGAGGGGGACCCAGGAATCTGGGGGACCCCCACCCAATTCCTCATGGGGACCCAGGTTGTTTGGGAGGACCCAGGAGTTTGGGGGGACCCAGGAGTTTGGGGCGACCCAGGAATCTGGGGGACCCCCACCCAATTCCTCATGGGGACCCAGGTTGTTTGGGAGGACCCAGGAGTTTGGGGGGACCCGGGAATCTGGGGGACCCCCACCCAATTCCTCATGGGGACCCAGGTTGTTTGGAGGACCCAGGAGTTTGGGGCGACCCAGGAGTTTGGGGGGGACCTGGGAATCTGGGGGACCCCCACCCAATCCCTCATGGGGACCCAGGTTGTTTGGGAGGACCCAGGAGTTTGAGGGGGACCCAGGAATCTGGGGGACCCCCACCCAATTCGGAGGACCCAGGAGTTTGGGGGGACCCCGGAGTTTGGGGGGGACCCGGGAATCTGGGGGACCCCCACCCAATTCCTCATGGGGACCCAGGTTGTTTGGGAGGACCCAGGAGTTTGGGAGGACCCAGGAGTTTGGGGGGGACCCGGGAATCTGGGGACCCCCACCCAATCCTCATGGGGACCCAGGTTGTTTGGGAGGATCCAGGAGTTTGGGGGACCCGGGAATCTGGGGACCCCCACCCAATTCCTCATGGGGACCCAGGTTGTTTGGGAGGACCCAGGAGTTTGGGGGGACCCAGGAGTTTGGGGGGGACCCGGGAATCTGGGGGACCCCCACCCAATTCCTCATGGGGACCCAGGTGTTTGGGAGAACCCAGGAGTTGGGGGGACCCAGGAATCTGGGGGACCCCCACCCAATTCTCATGGGGACCCAGGTTGTTTGGGAGAACCCAGGAGTTTGGGGGGACCCAGGAATCTGGGGGACCCCCACCCAATTCCTCATGGGGACCCCGCCGTTTGGGGGGGAGCCAGGTGTTTGGGGGGGGGACCTGGCATCTGGGGGGGCACCCAGGCATTTGTTGGGGGACCCTGGTGTTTGAGGGGGGACCCTGGTGTTTGGGGGGGACCATGGTGTTTGGGGGGACCCCGGCGTTTAGGGGGGCACCAGACATTTGGGGGGGACCCTGGTGTTTGGGGGGGACCCTGGCATTTGGGGGACTCCGGCGTTTAGTGGAGCACCCAGACATTTGAGGGGGGACCCTGGCATTTGGGGGGGCACCCAGGCATCTGGGGGGCACCCAGGCGTTTGGGGGGGACCCTGGTGTTGGGGGGGGACCCTGGTGTTTGGGGGGACCCCGGTGTTTGGGGGGGCACCCAAGCATTTGGGGGGGGACCCTGGTGTTAGGGGGGGGACCCTGGCATTTGGGGGGCACCCAGGCATTTGTGGGGGGAGCCTGGTGTTTGACGGGGGACCCTGGTGTTTGGGGGGGACCCTGGTGTTTGGGGGGACCCCGGCGTTTAGTGGAGCACCCAGACATTTGAGGGGGACCCTGGCATTTGGGGGGCACCCAGGCATTTGCGGGGGGACCCTGGTGTTTGGGGGGGATCCCGGCATTTGGGGGGGCACCCAGGCATTTGCGGGGGGACCCTGGCATTTGGGGGGACCCCGGCGTTTAGGGGGGCACCCAGACATTTGGGGGGGGACCCTGGTGTTTGGGGGGACCCCGGCGTTTGGGGGGGCACCCAGGCATTTGGGGGGGGACCCTGGTGTTTGGGGGGAACCCTGGCGTTTAGTGGAGCACCCAGACATTTGAGGGGGGACCTTGGCATTTGGGGGGGCACCCAGGCATTTGGGGGGGGACCCTGGCATTTGGGGGGACCCTGGCGTTTAGGGGGGCACCCAGACATTTGGGGGGGGACCCTGGCATTTGGGGGGACCCCGGCGTTTAGGGGGGCACCCAGACATTTGGGGGGGGACCCTGGCATTTGGGGGGACCCCGGCGTTTGGGGGGGCACCCAAGCATTTGAAGGGGGACCCTGGCATTTGGGGGGCACCCAGGCATTTGCGGGGGGACCCTGGCGTTTGGGGGGACCCCGGCGTTTTGGGGGGACCCCGGCGTTTGGGGGGGCACCCAAGCATTTGAAGGGGGACCCTGGCATTTGGGGGGGGCACCCAGGCATTTGCCGGGGGGACCCCGGCGTTTGGGGGGGACTCACGGCAGCGGCCTCGGGGGGTTCGTAGGTGAAGCTCTCGGGAAAGGCCCTGGCCAGAGCCATGCGCCGGGCGAAGGTGTAGTACTGGGGGGGGGGGGGGGGGGGTCAGGGCACCCCGAGACCCCCAGGACCCTCTCCAGGACCCCCAGAACCCCCACGACCCCCAGGGACCCCCCCAGACCCCCCCAGACCCTCTCCAGGACCCCCAGGACTCCCCCAGGCCCCCCAAGGACCTTCTCTAGAACCTCCAGAACCCCCCAGGACCCCCAGGGACACCCCAAAACCCCCCAGGACCCCCCAACCCCCCAGGGACACCCCCAAACCCCCCAGGACCCCCTGGACTCCTCTCAGGCCCCCCGAGAACCTTCTCCAGCCCCCCTGGGTCCCTCCAGGACCTCCAGAACCCCCCAAGACCCCATCCAGGACCCCCAGAGAGCCCCAGATCTCCCAGGGACCCCCCCAGATCCCGCAGGAGCCCCTCCATGATCTCCTGGGCCCTATGAGGCCCCTCTCCAGCCCCCCAAGACCTCCAGAACCCCCCAATAACCCCATCCAGGACCCTCAGAGAACCCCCAGATCCCCCAGGAACCCCCAGTTCCCCCAGGAACCCCTCCAGGATCTCCTGGGCCCTATGAGGCCCCTCTCCAGCCCCCCAAGACCTCCAGACCCCCCAATAACCCCATCCAGGACCTTCAGAGAACCCCCAGATCTCCCAGGGACCCCCCAGATCCCCCAGGAGCCCCTCCAGGATCTCTTGGGCCCTATGAGGCCCCTCTCCAGCCCCCAAGACCTCCAGAACCCCCCAAGACCCCATCCAGGACCCTCAGAGAACCCCCAGATCCCCCAGGGAACCCCAGATCCCCAGGAACCCCTCCATGATCTCCTGGGCCCTATGAGGCCCCTCTCCAGCCCCCCAAGACCTCCAGAACCCCCCAATAACCCCATCCAGGACCCTCAGAGAACCCCCAGATCCCCCAGGAACCCCTCCATGATCTCCTGGGCCCTATGAGGCCCCTCTCCAGCCCCCCAGGACGTCCAGAACCCCCCAATAACCCCATCCAGGACCCCAGAGAGCCCCCAGAACCTCCCAGAGACCCCCCCAGATCCCCCAGGAACCCCTCCATGATCTCCTGGGCCCTATGAAGCCCCTCTCCAGCCCCCCAAGACCTCCAGAACCCCCCAATAACCCCATCCAGGACCCCCAGAGAGCCCCCAGAACCTCCCAGAGACACCCCCAGATCCCCCAGGAACCCCTCCATGATCTCCTGGGCCCTATGAAGCCCCTCTCCAGCCCCCCAGGACCTCCAGAACCCCCAATAACCCCATCCAGGACCCTCAGAGAACCCCCAGATCCCCCAGGGAACCCCCAGATCCCCCAGGAACCCCTCCATGATCTCCTGGGCCCTATGAAGCCCCTCTCCAGCCCCCTGGGTGCCCCCCAGGACCTCCAGAACCCCCAAGACCCCATCCAGGACCCCCAGAGAGCCCCAGAACCTCCCAGGGACCCCCCCAGATCCCCCAGGAGCCCCTCCAGGATCTCCAGGGCCCTATGAGGCCCCTCTCCAGCCCCCCAAGACCTCCAGAACCCCCCAATAACCCCATCCAGGACCTCAGCGAACCCCCAGATCCCCCAGGAACCCCTCCATGATTTCCTGGGCCCTATGAAGCCCCTCTCCAGCCCCCAAGACCTCCAGAACCCCCCAATAACCCCATCCAGGACCCCCAGAGAGCCCCAGATCCCCCAGGAACTCCTCCAGGATCTCCTGGGCCCTATGAGGCCCCTCTCCAGCCCCCCAAAACCTCCAGAACCCCCCAATAACCCCATCCAGGACCCTCAGAGAACCCCCAGATCCCCCAGGGAACCCCCAGATCCCCAGGAAGCCCCCATGATCTCCTGGGCCCTATGAGGCCCCTCTCCAGCCCCCCAAAACCTCCAGAACCCCCCAATAACCCCATCCAGGACCTTCAGCGAACCCACAGATCCCCCAGGAACCCCTCCATGATCTCCCTGGGCCCTATGAGGCCCCTCTCCAGCCCCCCAAGACCTCCAGAACCTCCCAATAACCCCATCCAGGACCTTCATAGAACCCCCAGATCCCCCAGTGAACCCCCAGATCCCCCAGGAACCCCTCCATGATCTCCTGGGCCCTATGAGGCCCCTCTCCAGCCCCCAAGACCTCCAGAACCCCCCAATAAACCCCATCCAGGACCTTCAGAGAACCCCCAGATCTCCCAGGGACCCCCCAGATCCCCCAGGAGCCCCTCCAGGATCTCTTGGGCCCTATGAGGTCCCTCTCCAGCCCCCCAAGACCTCCAGAACCCCCCAAGACCCCATCCAGGACCCTCAGAGAACCCCCAGATCCCCCAGGGAACCCCCCAGATCCCCCAGGAACCCCTCCATGATCTCCTGGGCCCTATGAAGCCCTCTCCAGCCCCCTGGGTCCCCCCCAGGGACCTCCAGAACCCCCCAAGACCCCATCCAGGACCCCCAGAGAGCCCCCAGAACCTCCCAGGGACCCCCCCAGATCCCCCAGGAGCCCCCTCCAGGATCTCCAGGGCCCTAGGATCTCCAGGGCCCTATGAGGCCCCTCTCCAGCCCCCCAAGACCTCCAGAACCCCCCAATAACCCCATCCAGGACCTTCAGAGAACCCCCAGATCCCCCAGGAACCCCTCCAGGATCTCCTGGACCCTATAAGGCCCCTCTCCAGCCCCCCAAGACCTCCAGAACCCCCCAATAACCCCATCCAGGACCCCCAGAGAGCCCCCAGATCCCCCAGGAACTCCTCCAGGATCTCCTGGGCCCTATGAGGCCCCTCTCCAGCCCCCCAAAACCTCCAGAACCCCCCAATAACCCCATCCAGGACCTTCAGAGAACCCCCAGATCACCCAGGGAACCCCCAGTTCCCCCAGGAACCCCTCCATGATCTCCTGGGCCCTATGAGGCCCCTCTCCAGCCCCCCAAGACCTCCAGAACCCCCCAAGACCCCATCCAGGACCCTCAGAGAACCCCCAGATCCCCCAGGGAACCCCCAGATCCCCCAGGAACCCCTCCATGATCTCCTGGGCCCTATGAGGCCCCTCTCCAGCCCCCCAAAACCTCCAGAACCCCCCAATAACCCCATCCAGGACCCTCAGAGAACCCCCAGATCCCCCAGGAACCCCTCCATGATCTCCTGGGCCCTATGAAGCCCCTCTCCAGCCCCCCAAGACCTCCAGAACCCCCCAAGACCCCATCCAGGACCCTCAGAGAACCCCCAGATCCCCCAGGGAACCCCCAGATCCCCCAGGAACCCCTCCATGATCTCCTGGGCCCTATGAAGCCCCTCTCCAGCCCCCCAGAATCTCCAGAACCCCCCAATAACCCCATCCAGGACCCTCAGAGAACCCCCAGATCCCCCAGGGAACCCCCAGATCCCCCAGGAACCCCTCCATGATCTCCTGGGCCCTATGAAACCCCTCTCCAGCCCCCCTGGGTCCCCCCCAGGACCTCCAGAACCCCCCAAGACCCCATCCAGGACCCCCAGAGAGCCCCCAGAACCTCCCAGGGACCCCCCCACATCCCCCAGGAGCCCCTCCAGGATCTCCTGGGCCCTATGAGGCCCCTCTCCAGCCCCCCAAGACCTCCAGAACCCCCCAATAACCCCATCCAGGACCCTCAGAGAACCCCCAGATCCCCCAGGGAACCCCCAGATCCCCCAGGAACCCCCTCCAGGATCTCCTGGGCCCTATGAAGCCCCTCTCCAGCCTCCCAAGACCTCCAGAACCCCCCAATAACCCCATCCAGGACCCTCAGAGAACCCCCAGATCCCCCAGGAACCCCTCCATGATCTCCTGGGCCCTATGAAGCCCCTCTCCAGCCCCCCAGAATCTCCAGAACCCCCCAATAACCCCATCCAGGACCTTCAGAGAACCCCCAGATCACCCAGGGAACCCCCAGTTCCCCAGGAACCCCTCCATGATCTCCTGGGCCCTATGAGGCCCCTCTCCAGCCCCCCAAGACCTCCAGAACCCCCCAATAACCCCATCCAGGACCTTCAGCGAACCCCCAGAACCCCCAGGAACCCCTCCATGATCTCCTGGGCCCTATGAGGCCCCTCTCCAGCCCCCCAAGACCTCCAGAACCCCCCAATAACCCCATCCAGGACCTTCAGCGAAACCCCAGATCCCCCAGGAACCCCTCCATGATCTCCTGGGCCCTATGAGGCCCCTCTCCAGCCCCCCAAAACCTCCAGAACCTCCCAATAACCCCATCCAAGACCTTCAGCGAACCCCCAGATCCCTCAGGAACCCCCTAAACCCCTCAGGGCCCCCCCCCACCCCCCCATCTCACCCTGCCCAGGTACTTCCAGTCGAGGAGGTCGGAGAGGCGCTCGGTGCGGTTGCGCTGGACGATGCGCTGGCGCCGGCTCTGCTGGCAGAAGCCGTAGAGGAAGGCGGTGAGCTGCGCGCACGACTCCTCGGGCGCCCGGAACCGCCGATCCACGATGTAGATCCCTGCGGCGGCACCGCGTCAGCCGCCGGGGAACCGGGGAACCAGGGACCCAGGCGGTCAGGGACCCGAGCACCCGGGTGGTGGGGGATCCAGGCACCCAGGGACCCCGGGACCCAGGCACCCAGGCGGTTGGGGACCCAGGGACCCCGGGACCCCGGGACCCAGGCAGTTGGGGACCCAGGCACCCAGGGACCCCGGGACCCAGGCACCCAGGCAGTTGGGGACCCAGGCACCCAGGGACCCCGGGACCCAGGGACCCCGGGACCCAGGCACCCAGGCTGTTGGGGACCCAGGGACCCAGGCAGTTGGGGACCCAGGCAGTTGGGGACCCAGGGACCCCGGAACCCAGGGACCCCGGGACCCAGGCACCCAGGCAGTTGGGGACCCAGGGAGCACATAGTTGGGGACCCAGGCACCCCGGTGGTTGGGGACCCAGGGACCCAAGGACCCAAGGACCCAGGCAGTTGGGGACCCAGGGACCCAAGGACCCAAGGACCCAGGCAGTTGGGGACCCAGGCACCCAGGTGGTTGGGGACCCAGGCATCCAGGGACCCAGGGACTCAAGGACCCAGGCAGTTGGGGACCCAGGGACCCAGGGACTCAAGGACCCAGGCAGTTGGGGACCCAGGGACCCAGGGACTCAAGGACCCAGGCAGTTGGGGACCCAGGGACCCAGGGACCCAAGGACCCAGGCAGTTGGGGACCCAGGGACCCAGGGACCCAAGGACCCAGGCAGTTGGGGACCCAGGGACCCAGGGACCCAGGCAGTTGGGGACCCAGGGACCCAGGGACCCAAGGACCCAGGCAGTTGGGGACCCAGGCACCCAGGTGGTTGGGGACCCAGGCATCCAGGGACCCAGGGACCCAAGGACCCAGGCAGTTGGGGACCCGGGGACCCAAGGACCCAGGCAGTTGGGGACCCAGGGACCCAAGGACCCAGGTGTCTGGGGACCCCGGTGTCCAGGCACCCAGGGACCCGGGGACCCCACGACGCAGGCACCCAGGCGGTTGGGGACCCAGGGACTGGTTGGGGACCCAGGGACCCGGCAGTTGGGGAGCCAAGTGTCTGGGGACCCCGTGGTCGGGGACCCAGGGACTTGGGGACCCAGGGGTCCCAGGCGTTTGGGGAACGGGGACCCAAGGACCCGGGACCCAGGGACATGGGTGTCTGGGGACCCAGGTGTTCAGAGACCCAGAGACCCAGGTGTCTGGGGACCCCCACCCAAGGACCCAAGTGCCCAGGGACACCCCACCCAAGGACCCAGGTGTCTGGGGACCCCCACCCAAGGACCCAGGCACTCGGGGACCCCCACCAAAGGACCCAGGTGTCTGGGGATCCCCCACCCAAGGACCCTGGCATTCAAGGACCCCCACCCAAGGACCCTGGCACCCAGGGACCCCCACCCCAGCTCCCTGGCGCCGAGGGACCCCCAACCCAAGGACCCAGGTGCCCAGGGACCCCCCACCCAAGGACCCCCCGTCCCGGGGACCCCCACCCGAGGACCCCAGCACCCAGGGACCCCCACCCAAGGACCCCCCGACCGGGGGACCCCCACCCAAGGACCCCGGCACCCAGGGACCCCCGCCCAGGACCCCAGCACCCAGGGACCCCCCCCCAGGACCCCGGCACCCAGGGACCCCCCCCCAACACCCTGGCACCCAGGGACCCCCCCAGCACCCAGGGACCCCCCAGGACCCCAGCACCCAGGGACCCCCCCCCAACACCCTGGCACCCAGGGACCCCCCCAGCACCCAGGGACCCCCCAGGACCCTGGCACCCAGGGACCGCCCCCAGCACCCAGGGACCCCCCAGGACCCCGGCACCCAGGGACCCCCCCCAGCACCCAGGGACCCCCCAGGACCCCAGCACCCAGGGACCCCCCCCAGCACCCAGCACCCAGGGACCCCCCCCAGGACCCCAGCACCCAGGGACCCCCCAGGACCCCGGCACCCAGGGACCCCCATCCGAGGACCCCAGCACCCAGGGACCCCCCCCCAACACCCTGGCACCCAGGGACCCCCCAACACCCTGGCACCCAGGGACCCCCCCCAGGATCCCAGCACCCAGGGACCCCCCAGGACCCCAGCACCCAGGGACCCCCCCCAGCACCCAGCACCCAGGGACCCCCCCCAGGACCCCGGCACCCAGGGACCCCCCCCAGCACCCAGGGACCCCCCAGGACCCCGGCACCCAGGGACCCCCCCCCAACACCCTGGCACCCAGGGACCCCCCCAGCACCCAGGGACCCCCCAGGACCCCAGCACCCAGGGACCCCCCCCAGCACCCAGCACCCAGGGACCCCCCAGGACCCCGGCACCCAGGGACCCCCCCCCAGACCCCAGCACCCAGGGACCCCCCAGGACCCCAGCACCCAGGGACCCCCCCCAGCACCCAGCACCCAGGGACCCCCCCCAGGACCCCAGCACCCAGGGACCCCCCCAGCACCCAGGGACCCCCCAGGACCCGCTGACCGTAGGCGGAGGGGTCGGCGATGTGCTCCTCCATGAAACACCCGAACCCCGAGAGGTTGGTGGAGACGCTGGGGATCCCCATCACCGTGCACTCAGCTGGGGGGCACGAAAAGGGGGGTCAACGGGGGCACCCAGGAGTTTGGGGGGGCACCCAGGTGTCTGGGGGACCCCCACTCAGTCCCTCATGGGGACCCAGGTATCTGGGGGGGGACCTCCGCATTTGGGAGCTGGACCCCCCCCCAGGGCCCATCTGGGGATCCAGGAGTTCGTGGGGGGGACCCAGACTTTTGGGGGGCACCCAGGCGTTTGGGGGGCACCCAGGGGTGCAGGGGAACACCCAGGTGTCTGGGGGACCCCCACCCAATCCCTCACGGTGACCCAGGTATCTGGGGGGGGACCCCGGCATTTGGGAGCTGGACCCCCCCCCCCCAGGGCCCATCTGGGGATCCAGGAGTTCGGGGGGGGGGACCCAGGCTTTTGGGGGGCACCCAGGCGTTTGGGGGGGCACCCAGGGGTCCAGGGGGGCACCCAGGTGTCTGGGGGACCCCCACCCAATTCCTCACGGTGACCCAGGTATCTGGGGGGGGACCCCAGCATTTGGGAGCTGCCCCCCCCCCACCCCCCAGCACCCATCTGGGGATCCAGGAGTTTGGGGGGGGGGACCCAGGCTTTTGGGGGGCACCCAGGCGTTTGGGGGGGCACCCAGGGGTGCCCGTACCGGGGGTGTACCCCCAGGGCTCGTAGTAGGAGGGGAAGACCCCCAGGTGGCACCCCCGGACGAACTCCTCGTAGTCGACGGGCAGGAGGGGGCTGGTGGAGGAGAGGAACTCGGGGTGGAAGATGATCTGGGGGGGCACCGGGCACACGCTCAGGGGTGGCCCCCCAGGACCCCCAGACCCCTCCCTGGGACCCCCAGACACCCCTGGGACCCCCCCGAACCCCCTCAGACCCCCCAGATCCCCCTCAGACCCCCCCAGATCCCCCCACAACCCCCAGACACCCCTGGGACCCCCCCGAACCCCCTCAGACCCCCCAGATCCCCTTCAGACCCCCCCAGATCCCCCCACGACCCCCCAGACACCCCTGGGACCCCCAGATCCCCCTCAGACCCCCCCAGATCCCCCCACACACCCCTGGGACCCCCCAGATCCCCCCACGACCCCCCAAACACCCCCTGAGACATCCCAGACCACCCCGGGACCCCCAAGACACCCCTGGGACCCCCCAGACACCCTGGGACCCCCAAGACACCCCCCAGAACCCCCTCAGACACCCCAGATCCCCCCACGACCCCCCAGACACCCCTGGAACCCCCCAGATCCCCCTCAGACCCCCCCAGATCCCCCCACGACCCCCCAGACGCCCCCTGAGACCCCCCAGACCACCCTGGGACCCCCCAAGAACCCTCTCCAGGCCCCCCCCAACTGCCCTAAGCCCCCCCAGCCCCCCAAGCCCTCCCTGAGCCCCCCAGACCCCCCCCAAACCCCCCTTTAGCCCCCCAACCCCCCCCTTACCCAGCCCCAAACCCCAATAAATCCCCCTCAACCCCCCATCCCCCATATCCCCCACCCCCCCACAATGTCCCCTGACCCCCCCATGTCTGTCCCCCCCATGTCCCCCCCCAAAGGCCCCCCCAATCCCCCCCTGAGCCCCTCAAACCCCCCTTTAGCCCCCCAAACCCCCCTTAACCAGCCCCAAACCCCAACAAAGCCCCCCCACCCCCAACCACCATGTCCCCAGTGTCCCCCCCAATGTCCCCCCCACAAAAGGCCCCCCCAATCCCCCCCTGAGCCCCCCAAAACCCCCCTTTAGCCCCCCAAACCCCCCCTTAACCAGCCCCAAACCCCAATAAAGCCCCCCCACCCCCCAACCACCATGTCCCCAGTGTCCCCCCCAACGTCCCCCCCCAAAAGGCCCCCCCAATCCCCCCCTGAGCCCCCCCAACCCCCCCAACCCCCCCCTTACCCAGCCCCAAACCCCAACAAAACTCCCTCAACCCCCCATCCCCCATATCCCCCACCCCCCCACAATGTCCCCTGACCCCCCCATGTCTGTCCCCCCCATGTCCCCCCCCCAAAGGCCCCCCCAATCCCCCCCTGAGCCCCCCAAACCCCCCTTTAGCCCCCCAAACCCCCCTTTAGCCCCCCAAACCCCACTTAACCAGCCCCAAACCCCAACAAAGCCCCCCCCACCCCCAACCACCATGTCCCCAGTGTCCCCCCCAGTGTCCCCCCCCATGTCCCCCCCCCAAAAGGCCCCCCCAATCCCCCCCCGAGCCCCCCAAACCCCCCCTTTAACCCCCCAAACCCCCCCTTAACCATCCCCAACCCCCAACAAAACCCCCTCAACCCCCCACCCCCCATATCCCCCACCCCCCCACAATGTCCCCTGACCCCCCCATGTCTGTCCCCCCCATGTCCCCCCCCCAAAGGCCCCCCCAATCCCCCCCTGAGCCCCCCAAACCCCCCTTTAGCCCCCCAAACCCCCCTTTAGCCCCCCAAACCCCACTTAACCAGCCCCAAACCCCAACAAAGCCCCCCCCACCCCCAACCACCATGTCCCCAGTGTCCCCCCCAGTGTCCCCCCCCATGTCCCCCCCCCAAAAGGCCCCCCCAATCCCCTCCCGAGCCCCCCAAACCCCCCCTTTAACCCCCCAAACCCCCCCTTAACCAGCCCCAACCCCCAACAAAACCCCCTCAACCCCCCACCCCCCATATCCCCCACCCCCCCACAATGTCCCCTGACCCCCCCATGTCTCTCCCCCCCCATGTCCCCCCCCCAAAAGGCCCCCCCAATCCCCCCCCGAGCCCCCCAAACCCCCCCTTTAACCCCCCAAACCCCCCCTTAACCATCCCCAACCCCCAACAAAACCCCCTCAACCCCCCATCCCCCATATCCCCCACCCCCCCAGCTGCCCCCCACACCTCTCCCCCCCCCCAAATGTCCCCCCCCCCCCCCCAAAATCGTCACCTTCACCCGGTCGTTGCTGCTGTTGAAGAGCCCGATGCGGCGAATCGTGGTCAGGATGGGGTCGGTGGCGTCGTCCAACATATTGTGGGTGCAGACGGGGGGGAACGACTGCCGCTGGGGGGGGAAGGGGGCAAAAAAAGGGGGGCCCAGGGTGTCTGGCTGTACCAGGACCCCCCCCCCCCAACTTTTTTCTCCTCCCTCTCCCCAAAAAAAAGGGGATCCTGGGGTACCTGGGTGGCGAAAATGGCGCGTTTCATCATGGTGAAGTCCTCCCGGTCCAGCATCTTGTTCATGTCGGGGAGGTTCCCCCTGTAAAATTTTGGGGGGGGGGGGGTAAAGAAGACCCCCCCCACCCCCCAAATAAATAAGGGGGGGGGTGGGGTGGGGGGTTGCTTACACCAGCAGCGATTCGTAGAGTTTCTTCCCAAATTTTTCCTTTACGGCGTTGGCTGTGTCCCTGGAAAAGAGAGAAAATGGCAGGGAAGGGGAATTGGGGGGGTCCCTGGGGAATTTGGGGGGGTCCCCTGGGGGATTTGGGGGGGTACCCTGGGGGATTTGAGGGTTCCCTGGGGGGCTTTGGGGGGATTCCTGGGGGATTTGGAGGGGTTTGGGGAGGTCCTAGGGGGTTTTGGCGTTCCCTAAGGGGATTTGGGGGCTCCCTGGGGGGATTTGGGGGGGTCCTAGGGGGATTTGAGGGTTCCCTGGGGGGCTTTGGGGGGGTCCCTCGGGGTTTGGCGGGGTCCTTGGGAGATTTGGGGGCTCTCTGGGGGGATTTGGGGGGGTCCCTGGGGGTTTTGGGGCTCCCTGGGGGGCTTTGGGGGGGATCCCTGGGGGATTTGGGGGCTCTCTGGGGGAATTTGGGGAGGTCCTAGGGAGTTTTGGGGCTCCCTGGGGGGCTTCGGGGGGGATCCCTGGGGGATTTGGGGGCTCTCTGGGGGGATTTGGAGAGGTCCTAGGGTGTTTTGGGGCTCCCTGGGGGGCTTCGGGGGGATCCCTGGGGGATTTGGGGGGGTACCCTGGGGGTTTTGGGGCTCCCTGGGGGGCTTTGGGGGGATTCCTGGGGGATTTGGGGGCTCTCTGGGGGGCTTTGGGGATGTCCTAGGGGGTTTTGGGGCTCCCTAAGGGGATTTGGGGGCTCCCTGGGGGGATTTGGGGGGGTCCTAGGGGGATTTGAGGGTTCCCTGGGGGGATTTGGGGGGGTCCCTGGGGGTTTGGGGGGTCCTTGGGAGATTTGGGGCTCTCTGGGGGGATTTGGGGGTGTCCCTGGGGGTTTTGGGGCTCCCTGGGGGGCTTCGGGGGGGATCCCTGGGGGATTTGGGGGCTCTCTGGGGGAATTTGGGGAGGTCCTAGGGAGTTTTGGGGCTCCCTGGGAGGCTTTCGGGGGGTCCCTGGGGGATTTGGGGCTCCCTGGGGGGTTTAGGGGGTCCCTCTCCTGGATACTGGGGGGTTTGGGGGCTCCCTGGGGGATTTGGGGGGGTCCTTGTGCTGGAAACCCGGGTCCCAGGGGTTTTTAGGGGTGTCCCTGGGGTGCTGGGGGGTCCCTGGGGGTTTCTGGGGGTTCCCTGGGGTGTTGGGGTGTCCCTGTGGTTTTGGGGGGTCCCTGTGGTTTTGGGGGGTCCTTGTGGTTTTGTGGGGTCCCTGGGGGTGTTGGGGGGTCCCTGTGGTTTCTGGGGGGTCCCTGGGGTGTTGGGGGGTCCCTGTGGTTTTGGGGGGTCCCTGTGGTTTTGTGGGGTCCCTGGGGGTGTTCGGGGGTCCCTGTGGTTTCTGGGGGGTCCCCGGTTTGGGGTGTCCCTGTGGTTTCTGGGGGGTCCCTGGGGGTTTTAGGGGTGTCCCTGGGGTGCTGGGGGGGTCCCTGTGGTTTCTGGGGGTTCCCTGGGGTGTTGGGGTGTCCCTGTGGTTTCTGGGGGGTCCCCAGGGCTTTTTGGGGGGTCCCTGTGGTTTCTGGGGGGTCCCCGGGGGTTTTTGGGGTGTCCCCGTGGTTTTGGGGGTCCCCCGGGGGTTTGGGGTGTCCCTGTGGTTTTGGGGGGTCCCTGTGGTTTTGGGGGGTCCCTGGGGGTTTTGGGGTGTCCCTGTGGTTCTGGGGTCCCCCGGGGGTTTTGGGGTGTCCCTGTGGTTTTGGGGTGTCCCTGTGGTTTCTGGGGCGCCCCTGGGGGTGCTGGGGGGGTCCCTGTGGTTTCTGGGGGTCCCCCGGGGTTTTTGGGGTGTCCCTGTGGTTTCTGGGGGTCCCCGGGGGTTTTTGGGGGGTCCCTGTGGTTTCTGGGGGGTCCCCGGGGTTCGGGGTCCCACCAGAGCTGCTTGCGCACGGCCTGGCCCTTCAGCGACTCCACGTTGAAGTTGTTGGTGCGGGCGGGCATGATGAAGAAGGCCACCACCGTCACCTCGCTGCCGTTCGCCTGCGGGGAGGGGCCCCCGGTGTCCCCAAATGTCCCCAAATGTCCCCAAGGGGACCCCAAGGGACCCCAAGGCTCCCCAGAAGTCCCCAAATGTCCCCAGATGTCCCCAAATGAACCCCTGTCCCCAAATGTCCCCAGATGTCCCCAAGGCTCCCCAGAGGTCCCCAAAGGACTCCACATGGCCCCAAATGTCCCCAAATGTCCCCAAGGGGCCCCAAGAGACCCCAGATGTCCCCAAATGTCCCCAGATGTCCCCAAAAGAACCCCTGTCCCCAAATGTCCCCAGATGTCCCCAAGGCTCCCCAGATGTCTCCAAGGCTCCCCAGACGTCCCCAAAGGGCCCCAGATGGCCCCAAATGGCCCCAGATGGCCCCAAGGGTCCCCAAATGTCCTCAAGGGTCCCCAAATGGCCCCAAGGGTCCCCAGATGTCCCCAAATGTCCCCCCATCCCCAAATGTCCCTGTCCCCCAATGTCCCCAAATGTCTCCCTGTCCCCAAATGTCCCCAAGGCTCCCCAGACGGTCCCAGATGTCCCAAATGGCCCCAGATGGCCCCAAGGGTCCCCAAGGGTCCCCAAATGTCCCCCCGTCCCCAAATGTCCCCCTGTCCCCAAGCAGCCCCTGATGTCCCAATGTCCCCCCTGTCCCCCCGTGTCCACCCATGCCCCCTGCCCCCCCATGTCCCCATGTCCCCCCACGTCCCCCCATCCCCAAATGTCCCCCTGTCCCCAAGCAGCCCCTGATGTCCCAATGTCCCCCCGTCCCCCATCCCCCCACGTCCCCCCCGTCCCCCCAAGTCCCCCCATGTCCCCATGTCCCCCCATGCCCTCCCCTGTCCCCCCCATCTCCCCTCCATGTCCCGGTCCCCCCACACCCCCCATGTCCCCACGTCCCCCCATGTCCCCCCACATCCTCCCCATGTCCCCCCCACGTCCCCATGTCCCATGTCCCCCCACATCCCCCATGTCCCCATGTCCCCCCATATCCCGTCCCCCCATGTCCCCATATCCCCCTGTCCCCCCCGTCCCCCTCGTCCTCCCGTGTCCCCCCCCGTCCCCCCGTCCCCCACAACCCCCGTCCCCCACATCCCCCCCGTCCCCCCGTGTCCCCCCCGTCCCCCCCATCCCCCCCTGTCCCCCATGTCCCCCTGTCCCCCCATGTCTCCATGTCCCCCCCGTCCCCCCGTCCCCCCACATCCCCCCCGTCCCCCCGTGTCCCCCCATTCCCCACATCCCCCCCGTCCCCCCGTGTCCCCTCCGTCCCCCCGTGTCCCCCCCCCATCCCCCCTGTCCCCCCATCCCCCCGTGTCCCCCCCATCCCCCCGTGTCCCCGTGTCCCCCCACGTCCCCCCATGTCCCCGTGTCCCCCCCATCCCCCCCGTCCCCCCGTGTCCCCCCCATCCCCCCGTGTCCCCCCACATCCCCCCCGTCCCCCCGTGTCCCCCCCCACCCGCAGCAGGTAGTTGAGCCGCGCCAGCGCCTCCAGGAAGACGTCGGCCCCCTTGTTGGAGAACTCGTAGCGCCCCGCGATGAAGAAGAAGAGGGTCTTGTCCAGGTCGAAGTCCAGGTGCCTGCGGGCACCCCGTCACCCCCGGCCCCCCAAAACCCCCGGGGGCCCCCCAAAACCCCCTGGGGGCCCCCCAAAACCCCCCAACCCCCCCCGGACCCTCCCAACCCCTCTGATCCCCCCCAGACCCCAAAAACCCCCTCTGATGCCCCCCAAGCCACCCCAGACCCTCCCTAAACCTCCCTCAAGCCCCTGGGGCACCCCAAAACCCCCTGGGAGCCCCCCAAAACCCTTTGAGAGCCCCCTGACCCCCCCTAGACCCCCTTAACCCCCCAAGAGCCCCCCAACCCCTCTGATCCCCCCCCAACCCCACAAAACCCCCTCTGATGCCCCCCAACCCACCCCAGACCCTCCCTAAACCTCCCTCAAGCCCCTGGGGCACCCCAAAACCCCCTGGGAGCCCCCCAAAACCCTTTGAGAGCCCCCTGACCCCCCCTAGACCCCCTTAACCCCCCAAGAGCCCCCCAACCCCTCTGATCCCCCCCCAACCCCACAAAACCCCCTCTGATGCCCCCCAACCCACCCCAGACCCCCCCTAAACCTCCCTCAAGCCCCCAGGGCACCCCAAAACCCCCTGGGAGCCCCACAAAATCCCTCTGGGTCTCCTATGGCCCCCCGCAAAAGCTCCCAACCCCCCCCGAACCCTCCTGAGAGTCCCCTGACCCCCCAAATCTCCCCCAGCCCCCCCAAAACCCTCCTGAGAGCCCCCCAAAGTCCTCTCATACCCTCCAACACCCTTGTGACCCCCCAAAATCCCCTGAGACCCCCACCCAAGACCCCCCAATCCCCCCCAAATTCCTGGGTCCCCCCTGGACTCCTGGGTCCCCCCAGAGTCCCCCCAGAGACCCACGTCACCCCAAAAACCTGGACCCCCCCCATGCCTCTATCCCCCCAGATACCTGTACCTGCCCCGACTTCTGGGTCCCCCCAAAATGCCGGGGTCCCCCCTGACTCTTGGGGTTCACCCCCAAACTCCTGGGCCCCCCCTGAACTCCTGGGTCCCCCCAAAGATCCCTGTCCACCCCAAAGACCTGTATCCCCCCCCCTCAGATTCCTCCACCTCCCCAGCCTCCTGGGTCCCCCCAAAATGCCAGGGTCCCCCCCTGACTCTTGAGGTTCACCCCCAAACTCCTTGGCCCCCCCAAACTCCTGGGTCCCCCCTGAACACCCAGGTCCCCCCAAAGATCCCTGTCCACCCCAAAGACCTGTATCCCCCCCCCCCAGATTCCTCCACCTCCCCAGCCTCCTGGGTCCCCCCAAAATGCCTGGGTCCCCCCCCAAACACTTGGATCCCCCCCCAGATTGTCGGGGTCCCCCCCTTTTTTTGGGGGCCACTGACCCGTAGAAGTGGCCCCTGACGAACTCCTGGACGCGAGCTTTGCTCTGGGCGTGAAGGTTCTGGAACTCGTGCATGGCCGAGAACTTGCGGACGTTGAGGCCGTTGGGGGTCACCAGGTCTGGGGGGGACACGGGGGGGGGTGAGGGGGGACCCCCAAATGTCGGGGTCCCTCTAGGGGCGATGGGGGACCCCCCCCCGGGTGTCTCTGGGGACACCGGGGTCCTTCTAGATCCTTCTAAGGGGGTCCTGGGGGGGGTCTCTCAGGGTTTTTGGGGTCCCCCGAGGCCGTTGGGGGTCACCAGGTCTGGGGGGGACACGGAGGGGGGTGAGGGGGGACCCCCAAATGTCGGGGACCCTCTAGGGGTGATGGGGGACCCCCCCCCCGGGTGTCTCTGGGGACACCGGGGTCCTTCTAGATCCTTCTAAGGGGGTCCTGGGGGGGTCTCTCAGGGTTTTTGGGGTCCCCCAAGGTCGCTGGGGGTCACCAGGTCTGGGGGGGACACGGGGGGGGTGAGGGGGGGCCCCCAAATGTCGGGGTCCCTCTAGGGGTGATGGGGGACCCCCCTGAGCACGCTGGGGTCCCCATGGGGGTGCTGGGGTCCCCCTGGGAGTGTTGGGGTCCCCATGGGGGGATCGGGGTCCTCATAGGGGTGCTGGGGTCCCCATGGGAGTGTTGGGGTCCTCATGCGGGTGCTACGGTCCCCCCAGGGAGTATTGGGGTCCCCATGGGGAGATTGGGGTCCCCATGGGGGTGCTGGGGTCCCCCTGGGAGTGTTGGGGTCCCCATGGGAGGATCAGGGTCCTCATGGGGATGCTGGGGTCCCCCTGGGAGTGTTGGGGTCCCCATGGGGGGATCGGGGTCCTCATGGGGGTGCTGGGGTCCCCCTGGGAGTGTTGGGGTCCCCATGGGGGGATCGGGGTCCTCATGGGGGTGCTGGGGTCCCCCTGGGAGTGTTGGTGTCCCCATGGGGGTGCTGGGGTCCCCCCAGGGAG
Organism: Calonectris borealis; assembly: GCF_964195595.1. Lineage (NCBI taxonomy): Eukaryota > Metazoa > Chordata > Aves > Procellariiformes > Procellariidae > Calonectris > Calonectris borealis. The sequence continues at coordinate 47,238 of NW_027441628.1, forward strand.
TGTTGGGGTCCCCATGGGGAGATTGGGGTCCCCATGGGGGTGCTGGGGTCCCCCTGGGAGTGTTGGGGTCCCCATGGGGGGATCGGGGTCCTCATGGGGGTGCTGGGGTCCCCCTGGGAGTGTTGGGGTCCCCATGGGGGGATCGGGGTCCCCATGGGGGTGCTGGGGTCCCCCTGGGAGTGTTGGGGTCCCCATGGGGGGATCAGGGTCCTCATGGGGGTGCTGGGGTCCCCCTGGGAGTGTTGGGGTCCTCATGTGGGTGCTAGGGTCCCCCCAGGGAGTATTGGGGTCCCCATGGGGATATTGGGGTCCCCATGGGGGTGCTGGGGTCCCCCTGGGAGTGTTGGGGTCCCCATGGGGGGGATCAGGGTCCTCATGGGGGTGCTGGGGTCCCCCTGGGAGTGTTGGGGTCCCCTTGGGGGTGCTAAGCTCCACTTGGGGCTGTTGGGGTCCCCCCCCCCCGGGGATATCGGGGTCCCCCCCCGGGGGTTTTGGGGGGCACCCACCGGGTTTGCGCTTGAGCAGGTGCTCGGCCTCGGCGGCGGTGACGTGGGAGACGGTGGTGAGGACGTGGGCGCAGTGGGCGGCCGCGCGCTCCAGGCAGTACCGGTGGTAGATCTGCCGCTCCCCCGCCTCCTTGTCCACGTCGAACTGCCCCCCGCGGCCCACAATGCACCGGGGTCACCCCCGCGGCCCACAATGCACCGGGGTGACGCCTGACCCCCAGCGTCCCAGCACGCACCGGGCCCTGCAGCCCTTCCAGGTCACCCCCAGCATCCCATAACACACCACGGTGACCCCCAGCATCCCACAATGCACCGGGGTCACCCCCCGCGGCCCACAATGCACCGGGGTGACGCCTGACCCCCAGCGTCCCAGCACGCACCGGGCCCTGCAGCCCTTCCAGGTCACCCCCAGCATCCCATAATGCACCGGGGTCACCCCCAGCATCCCATAATACACCACGGTGACCCCCAGCATCCCACAACGCACCGGGGTCACCCCCCGCGGCCCACAATGCACCGGGGTGACGCCTGACCCCCAGCGTCCCAGCACGCACCAGGCCCTGCAGCCCTTCCAGGTCACCCCCAGCATCCCACAATGCACCGGGGTCACCCCCAGCGTCCCACAATGCTCCAGGGCCACCCCCAGCATCCCATAATGCAGCTGTGTCACCACCAGCATCCCACAATGCACCGGGGTGACGCCTGACCCCCAGCGTCCCAGCACGCACCGGGCCCTGCAGCCCTTCCAGGTCACCCCCAGCATCCCATAATGCACCGGGGTCACCCCCAGCATCCCATAATACACCACGGTGACCCCCAGCATCCCACAACGCACCGGGGTCACCCCCCGCGGCCCACAATGCACCGGGGTGACGCCTGACCCCCAGCGTCCCAGCACGCACCAGGCCCTGCAGCCCTTCCAGGTCACCCCCAGCATCCCACAATGCACCGGGGTCACCCCCAGCGTCCCACAATGCTCCAGGGCCACCCCCAGCATCCCATAATGCAGCTGTGTCACCACCAGCATCCCACAATGCACCGGGGTGACGCCTGACCCCCAGCGTCCCAGCACGCACTGGGCCTCCGCAGTGCTTCCAGGTCACCCCCAGCATCCCATAATGCACCGGGGTCACCCCCAGCATCCCATAATACACCACGGTGACCCCCAGCATCCCACAATGCACCGGGGTCACCCCCCACGGCCCACAATGCACCGGGGTGACGCCTGACCCCCAGCGCCCCAGCACGCACCGGGCCCTGCAGTGCTTCCAGGTCACCCCCAGCATCCCACAATGCACCGGGGTCACCCCCAGCATCCCACAATGCTCCGGGGCCACCCCCAGCATCCCATAATGCACCCGTGTCACCACCAGCATCCCACAATGCACCGGGGTGACGCCTGACCCCCAGCGTCCCAGCACGCACTGGGCCCCCGCAGTGCTTCCAGATCACCCCCAGCGTCCCACAATGCACCGGGGTCACCCTCAGCATCCCATAATACACCACGGTGACCCCCAGCATCCCACAATGCACCGGGGTCACCCCCCGCGGCCCACAATGCACCGGGGTGACGCCTGACCCCCAGCGTCCCAGCACGCACTGGGCCTCCGCAGTGCTTCCAGGTCACCCCCAGCGTCCCATAATGCACCGGGGTCACCCCCAGCGTCCCACAATGCACCGGGGTCACAGCCAGCGGCCCACAGTGCACCGGGGCGGCCCCCTGACCCCCAGCGTCCCAGCATGCACCAGGGCACCCGCCCCCTCCCTGGGTACCCCTAGGCCCCAAGGTCCGTCCCTCCCCAGGTTCCCCCCCCAGCCCCAGTTCCTTCCTCCTTTGGTTCCCCCCACTCCAGGTTCCCCCTTCCATGTCCCCCTTCCAGTTCCCCCCTCCCTGCGTTCCCCCCCAGGTCCGTCCCTCCCCACGTCCCCCCCAGCCCCAGATCCCTCCTCCTTTGGTTCCCCCCACCCCATTTCCCCCCCATGTGTTGTGTTCCCCCCCCACGTCCCCCTCAAGGTCCGTCCCTCCCCAGGTTCCCCCCCAGCCCCAGATCCCTCCTCTATTAGTTCCCCCCACCCCATTTCCTCCCCGTGTGTCGTGTCATCCCCCCCCCCACATTCCCCCCAAGGTCCGTCCCTCCCCACGTTCCCCCCAGCCCCAGATCCCCCCCTCCCTCGGTTCCCCCCACCCCATTTCCCCCCCCAACGTGTCGTGTCCCCCCTCCCCAAGGTCCATCCCTCCCCACGTTCCCCCCAGCCCCAGATCCCCCCCTCCCTCGGTTCCCCCCACCCCATTTCCCCCCCCCATGTGTCGTGTCCCCCCCCCCCCAAGGTCCGTCCCTCCCCACGTTCCCCCCAGCCCCAGATCCCCCCCTCCCTCGGTTCCCCCCACCCCATTTCCCCCCCCAATGTGTCGTGTCCCCCCCCCCAAGGTCCATCCCTCCCCACGTTCCCCCCAGCCCCAGATCCCCCCCTCCATCGGTTCCCCCCACCCCATTTCCCCCCCCAATGTGTCCTGTGTGTCCCCCCCCAGGTCCGTCCCTCCCCACGTTCCCCCCAGCCCCAGATCCCCCCTCCATCGGTTCCCCCCACCCCATTTCCCCCCCCCAATGTGTCCTGTGTGTCCCCCCCAGGTCCGTCCCTCCCCACGTTCCCCCCAGCCCCAGATCCCCCCTCCCTCAGTTCCCCCGACCCTAAGTTCCCCCCCACCGCCTTCCCCCCCCATCTCCCCCCCTTCACGTCCCCCCCTCCCCCCCATGTCCCCTCCCCCCCACTCGTGTGTCCCCCCCCCCCACTCCACGCTGTGGAGGTTGTTGTAGAAGTCGACGCTGCCGGCGCAGAGGTAGCGGCCCAGCAGGGTGGCGTGGGTGGTGAAGATGGTGGCCACCGGCAGGCGCCGGGCCCGGCTCAGCACCAGCCCCAGCCCCGCCAGCCACTCGTGGAAGTGCCCCACGATGAAGGGGGGCTCCTCGCTCTGCGCCGCAAACTGACCCCCACCCCCACCCCCCCCACGTCACCGTCACCCCCTGGGGCAGCGGGGGACCCCGCCCCGGGGGGAGGGGGGCACCTGCGTCACCTCTTAAGAGCCCCCCCCCCCCCCCCCGTGGGGCTCCCCAGTCTCCACAGGGACCCTGAAACCCCCCCCCCCCGGGGTCCCCTTAAAACTCCCTCGGGGGCTCCTCAAACCCCAGGGACCCCCAAGAGCCCCCAGGGCACCCCAAACCCCCTCAGGGACCCCCAAAAGCCCCCTGACCCCCCCACCGGGGTCCCCCAAACCCCCTCAGGGCAGCCCAAACCCCCCCAGGGCACCCCAAACCCCCCCCATGGTCCCCGAAAACCCGCTCAGGGTCCCCCAAACCCCCCCAGGGACCTCCAAGAGCCCCCCAGGGCACCCCAACCTCCCCCCAGGGTCCCCCAAAACCCCTCAGGGACCCCTCAACCCCCTCCAGGGACACCCAACAGCTCCCCAGGGCACCCCAAACCCCCCCCATGGTCCCCTAAAACCCTCTCAGGGTCCCCCAAATCCCTCCAGGACCCCAAGAGCCCCACAGGGCTCCCAACCCCCCCGGGGTCCCCCAAAACCCTCAGGGGACCCCCAAAACCCACCTCCCTAAGGAACCAGGTGATGAGGAAGCCAAAGCAGCTGCACCAGGGGACCCGAAACACCCCTCAAATCCCCTCAGGGACCTCCAAGAGCCCCCTGGGGACCCCCAAGTCCCCCTGGGGACCCCCAAAACCCACCTCCCTGAGGAACCATGTGACCAGGAAGCCGAAGAGGACATACCAGAGCACCCCCAAACCCCTCAAGGACCCAAACCTCCCCAAACACCCCAAAACTCCCCCAAGTGCCCTCCCCAGGCACCCCAAAACCCACCTTGGGGACCCCCAAATCCCCCGAGGACCCCCAAAACCCCACCTCTCCGAGGAACCAGGCGACGAGGAAGCCGAAGAGGACGGCGTCGTTGGCCTCCCGGTCGTACCAGGGGACCCCGATGGCGCAGCTCTCCCACAGCTCCCCCTTCCAGCGCTCCAGGCTCCAGGCCGTGGCCCCCACGTCCAGCAGCACCACGGCCGGGCTCCCCTCGATCAGCCAGCGCCCGAAATGCACCTGCACCCCCAAAACAGGCACCCCAAAACCTTCAGCATCTCTAAATACTCAGCAAGGCTCCCCTCCCCAAAATGGGGCAACCCAAAAGCTCTCAGCACCCTCAAACACCCTAAAAATGCTCCGGGGAGGGGGGGGACCCCCAGGCACGGGCATGGGCCCCCCCCAAAATGGGTTAAATGTCCGCTAAAATGGGCTAAGTGTTCCCCAAAATGGGTTAACGCGCTCCAAAATGGTTAAACATCTCCAAAAATGGGTTAAAGGTCCCCCAAAAGGGTTAAAAGTCCCCAAAAGGGGTTAAAGGTCTCCAAAAGGGGTTAATCTCCCCCAAAAAGGGTTAAATATTCCCCAAAATGCATTAAATATCTGCAAAAATGGTTAATACCCCCCAAAATGGGCCGTATCTCACTAAAATGGGTTAATGTTCCCCCAAATGGGTTAAATGTCCCCCAAAATGGGTTAAGGATCCCCAAAAATGGGTTAAACGCCCCCCAAGAACAGAAAAATCTCCTAAAACTGGCTTAATGTTCCCCAAAATGGGTTAAAAGTCCCCAAAATGGATTAACGTCCCCCCATATGGTTAAAAGTCCCCAAAATGGGTTAACGTCCCCCAAAAAATGGGTTAACGTCCCCCCAAAATGGTTAAAAGTCCCCAAAATGGGTTAAACGTCACCCCAAAATGGGTTAATGCCCCCCCAGATGGGTTAAATAGCCCCAAAATGGGTTAAATATCCCAAAAATGGGTAATGCCCCCCCCAAATGGGATCCATCTCCCCAAACACTGGGTTAATGTCCCCCAAAATGGGTTAAAAATCCCCAAAACGGATAAAAATCCCCAAAATGGGTTAACATCGCCCAAAAATGGGAAATATCTCCCCATAAATGAATTAATTACCAGCAAAAACAGACTGTGTCCCCCAAAATGGCTTAATGTCCCCCCAAAACAGTTAAATGTCCCCAAAAATGGTTTAATATCCCCCAGTGTTGGTTAAATGGCCCCTAAAATGCCCTAAACGTCCCCAAAAATGGGTTAACGCCCCCCCCAAATGGGATCCATCTCCCCAAAACTGGGCTAATGTCCCCAAAATGGCTTTAAAGTCCCCAAAAATGGGTTAGTGTCCCCCAAAATGGGTTGAGCCATCCCAAACATGGGTTAAGCCCCCCCAAAATGGGATCAATCTCCCCCAAACCGGCTTAATGTCCCCCAAAATGGGTTAAAGGTCCCCAAAATGGGTTAACGTCCCCCCAAAATGGCTTAAATGTCCCCCAAAACGGTTTAATATTCTCCAATATCGGTTAAACGCTGCCAAAAATGGCCTAAACGTCCCCCAAAATGGGTTAATGTCCCCCAAAACAGCTTAAAATGCCCAAAACTGGGTTAATGTCCCCCAAAATGGGATAAATCTCCCCAAAACTGCATTAATGTCCCCCAAAAATGGGATAAATCTCCCCAAAACTGCGTTAATATCCCCCAAAACCAGCATAAATCTCCCCAAAATTGGTTAATGTCCCCCAAAATGGCTTAAAATGCCCAAAACTGGGCTAATGTCCCCCCAAAATGGGATCAATCTCCCCCAAACTGGCTTAATGTCCCTCAAAATGGGTTAAAAGTCCCCAAAATGGGTCAATATCCCCCAATATGGATTAAACGTCTCCAAAAATGGCCTAAACATCCCCAAAAATGAGTTAACATCCCCCCAAAATGGGTCAATGCCCCCCCGCAATGGGATAAATCTCCCCAAAAACGGGTTAATGTCCCCCAAAATGGCTTTAAAGTCCCCAAACATGGGTTAAGGCCCCCCCAAAATGGGATCAATCTCCCCCAAACTGGCTTCATGTCCCCCAAAATGGGTTAAACGTCCCCAAAATGGGTTAACGTCCCCCCAAAATGGCTTAAATGTCCCCCAAAACGATTTAATATTCTCCAATATCGTTAAATGCCGCCAAAAATGGCCTAAACATCCCCCAAAATGGGTTAATGTCCCCAAAATGGGATAAATCTCCCCAAAACTGCATTAATGTCCCCCAAAACTGCGATAAATCCCCCCAAAACCGGGTTGTCCCCCCAAAAACGGGATAAATCTCCCCAAAACTGCGTTAATATCCCCCAAAACCAGCATAAATCTCCCCAAAATTGGTTAATGTCCCCCAAAATGGCTTAAAATGCCCAAAACTGGGCTAATGTCCCCCCAAAATGGGATCAATCTCCCCCAAACTGGCTTAATGTCCCCCAAAATGGGTTAAAAGTCCCCAAAATGGGTCAATATCCCCCAATATGGATTAAACGTCTCCAAAAATGGCCTAAACGTCCCCAAAAATGAGTTAACATCCCCCCAAAATGGGTCAATGCCCCCCCCCAATGGGATAAATCTCCCCAAAAACGGGTTAATGTCCCCCAAAATGGCTTTAAAGTCCCCAAACATGGGTTAAGGCCCCCCCAAAATGGGATCAATCTCCCCCAAACTGGCTTCATGTCCCCCAAAATGGGTTAAAGGCCCCCAAAATGGGTTAACGTCCCCCCAAAATGGCTTAAATGTCCCCCAAAACGGTTTAATATTCTCCAGTATCGGTTAAACGCTGCCAAAAATGGCCTAAACATCACCCCAAAATGGGTTAATGTCCCCAAAATGGGATAAATCTCCCCAAAACTGCATTAATGTCCCCCAAAACTGGGATAAATCTCCCCAAAACTGGGTTGTCCCCCCAAAAATGGGATAAATCTCCCCAAAACTGCGTTAATATCCCCCAAAACCAGCATAAATCTCCCCAAAATGGGTTAATGTCCCCCAAAATGGGATAAATCTCCCCAAAACTGGGTTAATGCCCCCCCAAATGAGGCCTTGCCCCCCGTTTTTTTGGGGGGGGGAGGGGAACCCGTGACCTTTGCCGCCCTTTCCCGCGCGGGGGAGGGTAACGTGAGCTGGGGGGGGTGGGGCTAAAAATAGCCCCCACGTGCGCGGTGGGGGAGGGCGCCCGGACGCCCGGGTCCCTCGGTGGCACCCTGGAGGCCTGGGCGCTGGGGACCCCCGCACCCTATGGGTGACCCCCACCCTCTGGGTGCCCCCCAATTTCTGGGTGCCCCCCCCCCCCCGGGTGCCCCCCCAGTTCCGCGGGTGCCCACCTTGCACCCCTGGGTGCTCATGGTGCTGCGGGTGCCCCCATGTCCCCCTCATGCCCTGAATCCCCAACTTCTGCATCCCCCCACCCTCTGGATCCCCCCCACCCTCTGGGTTCCGCCACCCTCTGGATGCCCCCCAATTTCTGGGTGCCCCCCAATTTCTGGGTGCCCCCCCCCCCAAGCTCGGCGGGCGCCCACCTTGCACCCCTGGGTGCCCGTGGTGCTGCGGGTGCCCCCATGTCCCCCTCATGCCTGAATCCCCCCAACTTTTGCATCCCCCCACCCTCTGGATCCCCCCAACCCTCTGGATGCCCCCCAATTTCTGGGTGCCCCCCAATTTCTGGGTGCTCCCACCCTCTGGGTGCCCCCCCCCCCTCCCTGTTCCGTGGGCGCCCACCTTGCACCCCTGGGTGCTCGTGGTGCTGCGGGTGCCCCCATGTCCCCCTCATGCCTGAATCCCCCCGACTTCTGCATCCCCCCACCCTCTGGATCCCCCCACCCCTCTGGATGCCCCCCAATTTCTGGGGGCCCCCGCCCCCACCCAAGCTCGCGGGCGCCCACCTTGCACCCCTGGGTGTTCACGACACTGCGGGTGCCCTCATGTCCCATGTCCCCGTGGGTTCCCCCCACCCTCCGGGTCCCCCTACCCTCTGGATGCCCCCCAATTTCTGGGTGCCCCCCCCCCAAGCTCGGCGGGCCGCCCACCTTTGCACCCTGGGTGCTCGTGGTGCTGCGGGTGCCCCCATGTCCCCCTCATGCCCTGAATCCCCCCATTTCCTGCATCCCCCCACTCTCTGGATCCCCCCACCCTCTGGGTGCCCCCCAATTTCTGGGTGCTCCCCACCCTCTGGGTGCCTCCCCCCTCCCTGTTCCGTGGGCGCCCACCTTGCACCCCTGGGTGCTCGTGGTGCTGCGGGTGCCCCCATGTCCCCCTCATGCCCTGAATCCCCCAACTTCTGCATCCCCCCACCCTCTGGATCCCCCCACCCTCTGGGTGCCCCCCAATTTCTGGGTGCCCCCCAATTTCTGGGTGCTCCCCACCCTCTGGGTGCCCCCCCAGCTCGGCGGGCGCCCACCTTGCACCCCTGGGTGTTCACGACACTGCGGGTGCCCTCATGACCCATGTCCCCGTGGGTCCCCCCCACCCTCCCGGGTTCCCCCACCCTCCGGGTCCCCCCACCCTCTGGATGCCCCCCAATTTCTGGGTGCCCCCCAATTTCTGGGTGCCCCCCCCCCCCCCAAGCTCGGCGGCGCCCACCTTGCACCCTGGGTGCCCGTGTGCTGCGGGTGCCCCCATGTCCCCCTCATGCCCTGAATCCCCCCAACTTTTGCATCCCCCCACCCTCTGGATCCCCCCACCCCTCTGGATGCCCCCCAATTTCTGGGTGCCCCCCCCCCCCCCAAGCTCGGCGGGCGCCCACCTTGCACCCCTGGGCGTTCATGGAGGCCAGGTGCGGCGCAGGGCGGGCTGGGGCGGCTCCAGCAGCTCCACCTGGGTGCGGACGCTGCTCTCCACGTAGGGCCCCACCAGGACGTAGCTCTCCCCCCACTCGTCCGCCGTCACTCGCGCCTTCGTCTGCAGCACCGTGTAGATCCCGCCCACTGCCGCCGTTCCCAGCAGGCACCGGGGCGGGCGTCAGCCCACGATGCACCGGGGCGCCCCGCCTCCCAGCAGGCGGCCGGGGCCGATGGCAACCCGCGGTGCACGGGGCCCGTGGGAACCCGCGGTGGAGCAGGCCTCAAAGCATCCCAGCATGCACTGGGGCAGGCCTCAAGCCACAGGTTACCAGGCCTCAAAGCATCCCAGCGTGCACTGGGGGACGTGGTATCCCAGCATGCACTGGGGCAGGCCTCAAGCCACGGTCTACTAGGCCTCAAAGCATCCCAGCATGCACTGGGCCCCGCGGTATCCCAGCATGCACTGGGGCAGGTCTCAACTCGCAGGGTACCAGGCCTCAAAGCATCCCAGCGTGCACTGGGCCCCACGGTATCCCAGCATGCACTGGGGCAGGCCTCAAGCCACGGTGTACCAGGCCTCAAAGCATCCCAGCATGCACTAGGCCCCGTGGTATCCCAGCATGCACTGGGGCAGGCCTCAGCCCACAGGGTACCAGACCTCAAGGCATCCCATGATGCACTGGGGCCCATGGTATCCCAGCATGCACTGGGGCAGGTCTCAAGGCACGGTGTACCAGGCCTCAAAGCATCCCAGCATGCACTAGGCCCGTGGTATCCCATGATGCACTTGGGTGGGCCTCAGCCCACAGGGTACCAGGCCTCAAAGCATCCCAGCATGCACTGGGCCCCATGGCATCCCATGATGCACTGGGGCACATGGTATCCCAGCATGCACTGGGGCAGGCCTCACCGCACAGGGTACCAGGCCTCAATGCATCCCATGATGCACTAGGCCCCGTGATATCCCAGCATGCACTGGGCCCCGTGGTATCCCCATGATGCACTGGGCGGGCCTCAACTTGCAGGGTACCAGGCCTCAAACATCCCATGATGCACTGGGGCCCACGGTATCCCAGGATGCACCAGGCAGGCCTCAGCCCACAGGGTACCAGGCCTCAAATATCCCAGGATGCACTGGGGCCTGTGGTATCCCAGCATGCACTGGGGCAGGCCTCAGCCCACAGGGTACCAGGCCTCAAAGCATCCCAGCATGCACTGGGGCAGGCCTCAACCCACAGGGTACCAGGCCTCAAAGCATCCCAGCGTGCACTGGGGACGTGGTATCCCAGCATGCACTGGGGCAGGCCTCAACCCACAGGGTACCAGGCCTCAAAGCATCCCAGCATGCACCGGGGCAGGCCTCACCACACAGGGTACCAGGCCTCAAAGCATCCCATGATGCACTGGGGCCATGGTATCCCAGCATGCACTGGGGCAGGCCTCAACCCACGGTGCACCAGGCCTCAAAGCATCCCAGCATGCACTGGGGCAGGCCTCAGCCCACAGGGTACCAGGCCTCAAAGCATCCCAGCGTGCACTGGGTCCCATGGTATCCCCATGATGCACTGGGGCACATGGTATCCCAGCATGCACCGGGGCAGGCCTCACCGCACAGGGTACCAGGCCTCAAGGCATCCCATGATGCACTAGGCCCCGTGATATCCCAGCATGCACTGGGCCCCGTAGTATCCCATGATGCACTGGGGCGGGCCTCAACTTGCAGGGTACCAGGCCTCAAAGCATCCCAGCATGCACTGGGCCCCATGGTATCCCAGCATGCACTGGGGCAGGCCTCAGCCCACAGGGTACCAGGCCTCAAAGCATCCCAGCATGCACTGGGCCCCATGGTATCCCAGCATGCACCGGGGCAGGCCTCAACCCACAGGGTACCAGGCCTCAAAGCATCCCATGATGCACTAGGCCCCATGATATCCCAGCATGCACTGGGCCCCGTGGTATCCCATGATGCACTGGGGCGGGTCTCAACTCGCAGGGTACCAGGCCTCAAACATCCCATGATGCACTGGGCCCCATGGTATCCCAGGATGCACCAGGCAGGCCTCAGCCCACAGGGTACCAGGCCTCAAACATCCCAGCATGCACTGGGGCCCGTGGTATCCCAGCATGCACCAGGGCAGGCCTCAACTCACAGGGTACCAGGCCTCAAAGCATCCCAGCATGCCCTGGGGCCCGTGGTATCCCAGCATGCACCAGGGCAGGCCTCAGCCCACAGGGTACCAGACCTCAAGGCATCCCAGCTGCACGGGCCCCGTGGTATCCCAGCATGCACCGGGGCAGGTCTCAGCCCATAGTGCACCAGGCCTCAAACATCCCAGCATGCACTGGGGCCTGTGGTATCCCAGCATGCACTGGGGCAGGCCTCAACCCACAGGGTACCAGGCCTCAAAGCATCCCAGCATGCACTGGGGCAGGCCTCAGCCCATAGTGCACCAGGCCTCAAGGCATCCCAGCATGCACTGGGCCCCGTGGTATCCAGCATGCACCGGGGCAGGCCTCAGCACACAGGGTACCAGGCCTCAAAGCATCCCAGCATGCACTGGGGCAGGCCTCAGCCCATAGTGCACCAGGCCTCAAGGCATCCCAGCATGCACTGGGGCCCGTGGTATCCCAGCATGCACCGGGGCAGGCCTCACCACACAGGGTACCAGGCCTCAAAGTATCCCAGCATGCACTGGGCCCCATGGTATCCCAGCATGCACTGGGGCAGGCCTCAACCCACAGGGTACCAGGCCTCAAAGCATCCCAGCATGCACTGGGCCCCATGGTATCCCAGCATGCACTGGGGCAGGCCTCAACTCGCAGGGTACCAGGCCTCAAAGCATCCCAGCATGCACTGGGGGATGTTACATCCCAGCATGCACTGGGGCAGGCCTCAGCCCACAGGGTACCAGGCCTCAAGGCATCCCAGCATGCACTGGGGGATGTTACATCCCAGCATGCACTGGGGCAGGCCTCAGCCCACAGGGTACCAGGCCTCAAGGCATCCCATGATGCCCTGGGGCCGACATCAGCCCATGACGCCCCTGCCTTCCCAGCATGCACTGCGCCACGCGACATCCCAGCATGCACCACGCCCCCCCCCCCCCCAGGATCCCACAATGCACTGGGGCTCCCCCCCCCCCCGCCCCGCCCCCATGTATCCCAGAGACCTTTGGGGCCTGACACCCCCCCCCCCCCCCGGGCATGCTGGGAGCTCCGCCCCCCTCCCCACCACCCCCCCCCTCAGCTGCAAAGCATCATGGGACAGCGCGGGCCTCCCACAGCCCTGGGGGGGGGGCAGGATGGGGGGGGGGGCGGGGAGGGCCCAGGAGTTTTGGGGGGCCCAGGGGGACCCGGGGGGGGGGGGAGGGTCTGGGGGGGACCCAGAAGTTTGGGGGGATCCAGGGGTTAGGGGGGGGGTCGGGGGGGGGACCCAGGAGTTTTGGGGGGGCTCAGGGGGACCCGGGGGGGGGGACCTGGGGGGGCCCCAGGAGTTTTGGGGGGCCCGGGGGGGCCCCAAGTATTTGTGGGGGGGGTTTGGGGGGGGACCCTGGAGTTTGGGGGGACCCAGGTGTCTGGAGGGGGGTGTTTGGGGGGACCCCAGAGTTTGGGGGGGGCCTGGGGGTACCCCCAGGTGTTGGGGGGGGAGGCCTGGGGGGGGCCCCAGGAGTTTTGGGGGAGTCCGGGGGGGGTACACCAGGTATTTGGGGAGGGTTTGGGGGGGACCCCAGAGTTTGGGGGGGCCTGGGGGGGACCCAGGAGTTTGGGGGTTCTGGGGGGGCCCCAGGTATTTGGGGGGACCCAGGGGTCTGGCGGGGGGGGGCTGGGGGAGGAGTCAGGTACTTAGGGGGGGCCTGGGGGGGGACCCCAGTGTTTTGGGGGAGCACCCAGGTATTTGGGGGGGTCTGGGGGGGGCACCCAGGCATTTGGGGGGGCACCCAGGTGTCTGGGGGGGACCCCAGGGTCTGGAAGGGATCTGGGGGGGACCCAGGCATTTAAGGGGGCACCCAGGTATTTGGGGAGGGGTCTGGGGGTTACCCCAGTGTTTTGGGGGGGGTCTGGGGGGACCCAGGTATTTGGGGGGGCACCCAGGGGTCCAGGGGGGACCCCAGTTTCTTGGGGGGGGGGTTGGGGGGGGCACCCAGGCATTTGGGGGGGCACCCATGTGTCTGGGGGGGACCCCAGGGTCTGGGGGGGGGGACTTGGGGGGGACCCAGGCATTTCGGGGGGCACCCAGGTGTCCGGGGGGGACCCCAGTTTCTTGGGGGGGGGGGGTTGGGGGGGACCCAGGCATTTGGGGGGGGGGGTCTGGGGGTACCCCAGTGTTTTGGGGGGGGGTCTGGGGGGGACCCAGGTATTTGGGGGGGGCGGGTATTTGGACACCCAGTGTTTGGGGGGGGGGGACTTTTGGGGGGTGGGGGGGGGTCCGGGGTGGGGGGGTCCGGGGTGGGGGGGGTCCCCGAAATCGCTCACCCTTGTTGGCCACCTCCCAGGCCACCTCGAAGAGGACGACGTTATCGGGGGCCCCGGGGCCCCCCACTCCTCCAGCCCCGGCAGGGAGCTCACCGAGACGCTGCGGGCCAGCGGCATCGCGCCTGGGGGGGGGGCCCCCCAAAAAAAAAGGGGGGGAGTGGGTAAGTCACATGGGGGGGTCCCCGAAACTCAGGGGCAACCCCCAAAATGGGGGTCGGGGGGGAAAGGGTGGAGGGAAATGGGGGGCACCCTGTTTTCCTTCAGAGCCCTCGCCCCCCCCAAGAGTGACCCCCATCCCTGGGACCCCCCAGAACCCCCCCAGGAGCCGCCCCCCACCCATGGGACCCCCCCAGGAGCTGCCCCCCACCCATGGGACCCCCCAGACCCCCCCAGGAGCCACCCCCCACCCATGGGAACCCCCCGAGAAGCCCACCCCTCACCCATGGGACCCCCTCAAAAGCCGCCCCCCACCCATGGGACACCCCAGACCCCCCCAGGAGCCACCCCCCACCCATGGGACACCCCAGACCCCCCAGGAGCCGCCCCCCACCCATGGGACCCCCCAGACGCCTGCCCGGAGCTGCCCCCCACCCATGGGACCCCCCAGACCTCCCCCAGGAGCCGCCCCCCACCCATGGGACCCCCCCAGGTCCCCCCCAGGAGCCCCCCCCTCACCCATAGGCCCCCCAGGACCCCTTTAGGATCTCCCACCCCCCATGACGCCCATAAGAGCCCCCCCCCCACCCATGGGTCCCCCCCAAACCCCAAGAGCCCCCCAGGACCCCCCTTAGGACCCTCAGATCCCCCCCATAGGAGCCGCCCCCCACCTATGGGACCCCCCAGACCCCCCCATAGGATCCCCCCCCACCCATGGGACCCCCCCCGGACCCCATAGAAGCCCCCCAGCACCCCCTTAGGACCCTAAGACCCCCCCCCCACCCATGGGCCTCCCCCCCAGGAGCCGCCCCCCCCCCACGGGACCCCCCAAAAGCCCCCCACGAGCCCCCCCCCCACCCATGGGTGCCCCCCCAGGCCATTTAAAGGCCCCCCCGGGACCACCCCCCACGGGGACCCCCCCCGGGAGCCTTCGGCTCCCGGGGGGGTCCCCGTGGGGGGGGTCCCGTGTTTTGGGGGGGTCCCGGGGGGGGTCCCATCCCGCCCCCCCCCCCTCACCTCCCCGCGCTCCGCAGCTGATCGCGGACTGACCCCTCCCGCCCCCCGTCGCCTTCACGCCCCGCCCCCTCCCCTCCCCCCGCCCCCGTCCCTTCGGCCGTGGCTCCGCCCCCTCCCCCGGCTCTGATTGGACGAGACGCGCAAGGGGGGGGGAGGAGGGGGGGGGACGGGATAGAGGGGGAGACACGGGGGGGGTGTGTGGGGGGAGTCTTAAAGGGGTAAAGGGAGGCTTAAAGGGGCAATGGGGGGCCCACAGCGGGGGGAGGGGGGAGGAATTGGCTCCGCCTACTGTGGGGGAGGGGATTGTGGGGCTGAGGGGATATGGGGGAGCTATGGGGCAGGCCGGGGCTATAGGGCAGGCTATGGGGCAGCTATGGGCAAGCCAGGGCTATGGGGCTGGCTATAGGGCAGGCGATGGGGCTGTGGGGCACCTATAGGTCAGCTCTAGGGCAGCCTATGGGGTTATGGAGCACCTATAGGGCAGGCGATGAGGCTGTGGGGCACCTATAGGTCAGCTCTAGGGCAGGCGATGGGGTTATGGGGCACCTATAGGGCAGGCGATGGGGCTGTGGGGCACCTATAGGTCAGCTCTAGGGCAGGCTATGGAGTTATGGGGCACCTATAGGGCAAACTATGGGGCTGTGGGGCACCTATGAGTCAGCTCTAGGGCAGGCTATGGGGTTATGAAGCACCTATAGGGCAGG